>NW_010106225.1:10016-21203 GCF_000699245.1 Pterocles gutturalis | reverse complement strand
TGGCCCCCCAGCCAGTGCTCTGGGGAGCAGGGCAGGCAGAGCCACCCCCGTGCCTCGCTGTGCTAGTGGGGTGCCCAGGGGTCGCAGCCCGGCTCAGCACCGTCACTCTGCCAGCACGGTGGGGATCACTGCTCCAGCAGCACCCAAACAGAGCTGCAGGGTGGGCCAGGGGCTCCTGAGGGCAGCTGGCACATGCGAGCATCAGTGGGAAACAGGGACCCACCTCGGCCTCCTCCAGAGCTGCCTGGATATCACTCTTCTCACTCTCCAGGGCTTTCTTCAGCTTCTCCAGCTCATGAATGGTTTTGCCACTCATACTGATCTGATCGGTCAGATCAGCAATTTCCTCTGTCGGGGACAGAAGGGCATTCAGTCAGGAACAGGTTCATGGGGCCAGCCCCACACAAGTGACTTCCCCATCCCCCTGCCCAGGCTCGACTTATGTCCCCCAGCCCCATGGAGAGCAGCTGAGGTTGTGCTTGGGGACATTTCTGCAGCCCGGGTGAAGGCAGGGGCATGGGAGAGGCATTAGGGACCCATGGAGACCCGCTTGTCCATGAGCAACACCCCCAAGCCCGTGTCATGCCACAGTCAGGGCACCCTCAGCAGCAAAACAGGCGCCACTGGGAAACAAGAGCCAAGTGACACTGCTGATCTGCCCCAAATGCCCCCAGCAAGAGGACAGGACATGTGCCAGTGTCCCAGCTGGGCTACCATCCCTCCAAGGGATGTGCCAGGCTTGGCTGAGCCAAGGTCTGCTCCCTGCCTACCAGGGACCCCCGTCCCACCCCACAGCTGAGGACAGGGGAGCCAGAGGCTGCCCATGAGGACAGGAGACTGGGCAGAGTCCCAGGGGAGAGCTGGAGCCCAGTCCTACCCTGCAGGTTCTTGTTCTCCCTCTTGAGGGTCTCCAGGTTGTCCAGGGACTCCTCGTAGGCATTCTTGAGCTTGAAGAGCTCTGTGCTCAGGCTGCGGGACTCCTTCTGCGATGCCTCCAGCTCCGCCTGCGTCTCTTCATACTTCTGCTTCCACTCGGCCAGGATCCTGTCAAAGTTGCGCTGCTTCTTGTCCAGGGCAGCACAGGCCGAGTTGGCACGCTCCAGGTCCACCGAGAGGTCCTCAATCTCTGTCTGCAGCCGGTGCTTGGTCTTTTCCAGCGAGGAGCACTTAGCGTGGGCAGCCTCCACCGCCTCCTCTGCCTCCTGCAGCCGGATGGCCAGCTTCTTCCTGCCGAGGGCAGCGAGGGGTGAGCGCTCCCCTCAAGTGTCATCCCACCCCACTGCTCCGAGGAGGGGAGGCCACAGCCTGCCCAAACAGCCTCAAATGTGGGCAGGAGGGTGCAGTCTCACCCTGGGGTACGGGAAAGCCCAAAGCGACTTCTGCCACAAGACTTACTTGGCTTCCTCCAGCTCCTCTGTCCTCTGGATGGCATCTGTCTCATACTTGGTTCTCCACTGGGCCACTTCTGCATTGGCCTTGGACAAGTTCCTCTGGAGCTCACTCTTGGCCTCCACCTCCTCCTCGTACTGCTCCCGCAACAGGTCACAGTCGTGCCGGGAGGCTTGCAGGGCATGGGCCAGGGCGTTCTTGCTCTGAGGAGGGGAGAGCGTATCAGAGGAGCAGCCAGCCCCAGGCTCCAGGACATGGGCCATGGTGCCGCGATGGGGGGCAGTGGGAGGGAACTTCGTTTTTTCCCAGGCTAAGAGCTGCCCTTGGAGCTCCTGTGTTGCAGGGTATGTCCCACCTCCCCAGTCCAAGAATCTGGGCCACAGTGGGACACGCATGCCATTCCAAGGCCTGTGTCACTCAGTTCAGCCATGCCCTTGAACCCTCACCTTGGTCTCTTCCTCCAGCTGCCTCTTGAGCTCCTCGATGTTCTGTGTGAAGGACATCTTGCCACGGCTCAGCTGGTTGATGAAGGACTCCTTCTCCTCTAGCAGCCGACTCAGCTCCCCTGAATTCAAACAGAGCCAAAACAGCTACTTTGGGGCTGAAGGGCTGCAATCTGGATTATCATTCACTCCCCCAGAGCCTGGGGCCTTCAGATGCATGGGCACCTCCACAGCCCCAGCTGTACCCCCATCCAGGTAGGCTGGGGCCCATGGACAGAGCTGCAAGCAGCAAAAGTACACCAGCTAGGAACCCCCTCCTGATGTCCGAGACCACAGCGCATCCCCTAGTCCAGCCAGCATCACCACAGCGGTCCTCCTCCTTGCCAAGCTGTACGGCACCTCTGCAAGCCCTGAGTGGAGACATCCCACTCCCCTCCACTCCAGATGGAGCTCCTGCTACGTCCATGGGAGAAGCAGGACAGTCTGCCTGGCTGAACCACCACTCCCCCATTCCGACCAGCCCCAGAGCAGCCCCGTGTCCCCTGGCTGCTGCCCCCACCTACCGTTCTCGGTCTGCAGCCTGCCCCGCTGCGTGCTCACGTCAGTCAGTTGTCGCTGCAGCTCGTCCACTTTGGACTTGGCCTCGCTCAGCTGGTCCTCATAGGTGCGGCACAGCTTCTCGGCACTGGCCTGCAGGCACCAAGCAAAGCCTGGCTGAGACCCAGCTCTGGCCAGCAAGCACCATCCTCCCAGAAGGGACCCCCATGACCACATCACCCTGGGACCTCGCTGCCCTGCTCAGCCAGTCCCATGTCACACCAGGCAGAGTGCAGGAGCCTGCCAGAGCTCTCGTGTCTCTGCTAAGCTAACAGCGGCTCTCTGCAGTCAACCTCCCAGGAGATGTCTTCCCAGATCCTCCAGACCTGACTAGGACAAGCAGAGCATCCTGCAAGCACTGCCATAGTGGCATAGGGACAAGCTAGTGAAAAAGAGGGACTTGGCCACGGTGAAGAGCTCCCTAGGACAACATCCCATGGACATGGCTGTGCTGAACACACTGCAACCACTCGCACTGATGTTCACGGAAGAGATGAACCTGCCCCATACAGAACCCATGCCCACCTTGTTCTTGGTGAGGTATTCAATGTTGGATGACAGGTCATCCACCTCCATCTTCATCTCGCTCTTCTCCTTCTCCAGCTTCTGCTTGACGCGCTGCAGGTTGTCAATCTGCTCGCTCAGCTCTGCCACGCTGTCTGCGTGCTTCTTCCGCAGGGCGGCCGCCGTGGACTCGTGCTGCAGGGTTGCCTCCTCCAAGTCCCGCCGCAGCTTCAGGAATTCTGCTTCCCGCTTCTTGTTCATCTCCAGCTGCGTGGCCGTCGCCCCACCAGCCTCCTCCAGCCGCTCGCTCAGCTCCTCCAGCTCCCGTGACACTTCTGCCCGCTGCTTCTCCACCTTGGCTCTGGCAGCGCGCTCAGCCTCCAGCTCCTCCTCCAGCTCCTCAATGCGGGCCTGGCAGAGACAGAGTAAGGCAGATGCTCCAAGAACCAGGTAGAGCTCCATCATCTTTGGAACTAGGCTGGAACTAGATGATCTCTAAGGTCCCTTCCAACCCAAACCATTCTATGATTTTATGATCTTTGCTCTCCGCAATGGAGCAAGGTGTCTCCTCTGATGCTGGGGAGCAACAAGCCACCCATCTAGAACAAATGTTTGGGCTGTTTTGGGATTCTCAGAGGCAGACATGCCTGGTGCTCCTTGGTACCATGTTTTGCAGAGCTCCTGCTCTTCTCTGCACCCTGCCATCAGAACCCAGGCTGATACTAGCTTATTTTCAGTGCAAACAGACTGAATCTGGGGGCCTGACTCTAATAGGAAGAAACCAAACACACTAGATTTGGATCTTCAGAGTTTGGGGACTGGATTTAGGGTTTTAGTCTGGACAGAGAACTACATCCTAGAAGCTGTTCCTCATGCTGGTGCTAGCATTCACCTCAATAGTCCATTCTTTAATTTTCAGTCCACCACATTTTGGCAGAGGGCTTTGCTTCTGCTAACAATGCCAGCTTTTTTCATCACTCTTCTGCCAAGGAGATGCCCCTGTGCCCAGAGAGGGACTGGCCCATGCAGATTGCCCAGCACACTATATCTGATGGAAAGATCGGACTCCTGAGCTGTGAGAACAGTACTTCCCACCATACCATACCTGGAGCTCCTTGATCTTCTTCTGCAGCTGAGCTTCAGTCACTTGCCCATCTTCAATCCTTGAATTCAGTTGACTCATTTCAAAGTCTTTCCTGTACAGAAAGAAGGCAGAGCCTCTGGTCAGACAAACACTGTCCCGTCAAGTCCCTCTGGCTCCTGAAACCAGAGGAAGAATATTCCCTGTACTGTAACACCCAGGGCCAGAGAACAAACAAACCCACACATGAAAGGGACTGCAGGGGTAAGAAGCAGCGCATGGACTGCTCTGAGAGATGGTGGAGTGGCCACACTGGCAGACAACCTGTCTCTGAGGTTTTCCCTGTAAGGTCCCTAGGTGTTGTTCTCCAGTTCCCTGACGAGGATGGGTCACAAGTGATGAAGTCTGTACTTGGAGTACAGCTCTGCGTTAGGATCCTGCCAAGCAAGTCCCTCCTTTCCAACCCCCCGTACAGAGGAAGATCTATAGCTCCCTGATCTATTAGTCTGTGCAGCTGACAAGCTCCTCAGCATCTCTGCACAGTGCCCAGGAGAACTGAGCCCTCATTTTGCTTGGACTGATCACACCAGCAGTGCTCAAAGCCACAGCCCAGCAGCCCCTGCAGAGGCCACACATCTGCTGGATTTAGAGGTGGGCACTGGCCTGGCAGAGTAAGCATACAGCCCAGGCACATATCTCACACTCACTTTTTGAGTTTTTCCTCCAGCTGCTGTTTGTCATTCTCCAGATCCATTACAGACTCCTGTGTCAACTTCAGGTCTCCTTCAAGCTTCCTCTTTGCTCTTTCCAGGTCCATGCGGACTTTCTTTTCTTGTTCAAGAGAGCTTTCCAGCTGGAGAAAGAAGGGAGACAGGCTAGGGGGGGAAAAGACTCCCTGTAGCCCCAGCCTTCCCCATGTCCATTGCTGTGGGAACTTTACCCAGCCCTGAAAGCCAGAGCTGTTTCCTAGGTGGTCTCCAGTCCCATTCCCTCAGCCCAGGACTGCTCTTCATGAGGTACACCAAACCTCTTGGTTCAGGGGCAGTTTGTCAGTGGCGTTATGCATCAACTGGACACATTAAATGGGGTTCTGATAATGATCCCACCCTCTAGATCCCACTCAGGGACAGCCTTTGGGTCTCCTGGAGTTGTGACTCAAACTTCTCTGACTTCACTGGTCTATGACTCACATCATCCACTTGCTGCTCCAGTTTGACCTTGGCTTTGGTCAGTGTGTTGACCTTGTCTTCCTCAGCCTGCAGGTCATCCAGGGCCTGCTGATGGGCCTCTTGCAGTGCTTTCTTCTCTTTTGTCAGCTTGGCAATGATCTCATCCAGAGCAGCCATCTCTTCAATCAGGTTTTTAACCTAGATCAGTGAGGTCAAAAATTGAGCCCATCTTCTCAGAGAGGGTATGCAAAGCTAATACAGCAGCCTGACCCACGAAAGGCAGGAGTCCTGATCAACAGCAGCTTAGCACCCCAGCAGCAGCCAGCCCCTCTCCCCTTGGCCACCAGGTGGTTTGTCAATGCCCCAAATCACTTGCCATTGCACAGAACCGCTTGCCCATACCGCTCCTGTGCAGTGAGGCAGCACACCAGAGGGTTCTGCCCTCTCCCACACCCCTCTGCGCTCTGCCTTGCCCCAGCTCCCACGCACCAGCAGGCTTGTCCCTGACATTTCTCTTTGGTGCTCCACGAGCACGGAGGCCCCAGGCCAGTGAGGCTGTACTCTGCAGGGAGGGTTGGTTACCTTGTTCTCTGTGGCATGCTTCTCCTTCTCCACCTTGGCCAGAGTGATCTCGAGGTCATCGATGTCCTTCTTCAGCTCTGCACACTCATCCTCCAGCTTGCGTTTCTTGGCGGTGAGGTCTGAGTTCATCTCCTCCTCATCCTCCAGACGCTCTGTCAGCTCCTTCACCTTGGCCTCCAGCTGGATCTTGGACTTGATCAGCAGGTCGCAGCGCTCCTCTGCATCTGCCAGGTTGTCTTGCTCCTGGGACAGGCAGAGGAGAACCAGTGCTCACCCACTGCCCCAGGAGCACACCAGCAGGCTCTCAGCCATGCTGTCCTCGCCCAGAGCTGAAGCTCTCCTTGTGGAAGGGGCAGAGCAAGCCCAAGGTGCTCAGGTGTACAAAAAAGACAGCTCCACTCACTGCCCATTTTCAAGGGCCGTGGGACAACCACTAGCTCTAACCAGGGCCAAAGAGCTAACAGCAACTAAAGCTTTGCAGAGGAAGGAAACACTGGACTGACACTTTGTGGCACAGAAACGGCACAGATTAGCTGCAGTCTGGTGAGCAGAAATTGCCATCCCTGCCACCCCCTTGTGAGATCACCCTTTCCAGAGCCAGGGGACCATGGATCCCCGTGGCAGCCCTGAGATGGCAAGTCTGGGACATTGGTTCAGGTTTGCACCAGACCTAACATTGCATTTCAAACAGATTGTGGCAGTGTCTCAGAACTGCAAGAGGCTGAAGGAGGGATCTAGCACACCCTGCTCCTTCTTCTACAGTGGACTGTGCACTATCTTTACACTTCCAGAGAGAGGGTGAGGCACTCACTGCCTGCAGCTGGAGAGCCAGGTCATTCTTCTCTTGGATCATGGAGACCTGCTTCTCTTCCAGCTCCTTCCTCTTAGCCTCAGACTTCTCCAGAGCCTCCTTCAGCTTCTGGAACTCCTCCTTCAAGTTGGACATTTCCTTCTCAGTCTGAGCAGACTTGAGTAAAGGCTTGATCTTAAAGAACAGCTTCATCCAGGACCAGTTCTTGACGGCATTGAAGGCCCGGATGTTCCATTGGATGGTATAGAGGGCTTCCCTGGAGGGATACAAGCACAGCATCATTGTGGGTGTAGGTTCCCCATGTCCCATCTTCACTGCACCAGAGACCTGGCTTTTGCAGGCCTGGACACGGCTGTGTTCTCCACCAGCTGGACCAATGGCAGTATGCTGAATGAACATGCATTGTGTGCACACCAGAATGGCCCTAGTGGGGCGGGTGGTGTGGCCTGGCTCTCAGGTCTCTTCACTCTGCACCCCTCTAAATCTTCCAGTGGCAACCAAAGGCTCCCCCCACCTAGATACACTGACCCTTCCCACCAGGCCCATGCCAGACCTCTTACAGCTCTGCTTCCACCCCTTCAGGATGGGGCCATACTCAACCACTACCAGCCATAGGCAAGACCCACAGGTCAAACCTGCTGAAATGCACAGAAGGAACAAGGAGACACGCAAAATTTTGCCTCTTCACTCCCCCTACAACCCTACCTCCTGCTGATGATCTTCTGATACTCAATGCGCATGAGATGCCCACGGATTCTGGCCTGCAGCATGGTCAGAATCTTGGCCAGACGCTCATCTCGCATCTCTTCCAGCAAGCCCAGCAAACCAGCCTTGAAAAACACCTGCAGGGAAGAGAGTCAGAACTGAGTCAACAGCCGAGAGGACAGAGGGCTCAGGGGTAACATAACCTGTCGGGCAAACCTAGGCTACGTGTGCCCCAAAGCAGAGATGCTCAGAGCAGTGAGGGCCACACACAGCAGGTTTGGGTGCCCTCCCTGCATGGGCACACACCCACGCTCTGCACTGGTTGGAGGTGCACCCACACAAGGCACAGCTGGGCACCAGATCTCCCTGCCCTGCGCATATCGCATTCCCCAGTGACCTTCTGCTCAGACCTGTTTCTGCCCAGCCTGCACCTTTTTCTGCCCTCCTCAATCCCTTCAAGGGCCACATGCAACCTGCAGAGCGCAGGGCTTCAGCAGGGCTGTGGCCAGGCAGAGAGCAAGCTGGGCACAGAGCACAAACTGGGATTGCAGAGAGACAGGAGAGGCAACGTCTCCCTCCCAAGGACCAGCTGCCTGGTCTCACCTTGGTGTGACCAAACTTGTACTGTGAGTGGTCCAGTTCCAGGGAGCTCAGCAGCTTCTCTGTGGCCTTTCTGCTGTCCACAAACTTGTCATCGGGAATAGCTGCTGGATTCAGGATACGGTAGCTGCAGGGATAAAGCAGAGGGAGGACATGCAAGAGAACCTCAGCACAGATTTGATGGCTCCATCATCATCATCCCTGTGCCCCAGTCATGCCAGTTCCCCCTGGAAGCATGCCGCTGCAGCACAGACTGGAACCATGTATGAACCAGGAGCTCCAGGGTGCAATATGGGCTCTTCTGCAGAGCAGGCACCAGGGAACCCTGACAGATCCCAGTCCTGAACACAAGGAAGACTGGGCAGGAGGACGCCACTGGCCTCATCATGCCTGGTCAGGCCCAGGCCAAGCAGGGTGGATGGGGTAAAGATCCCAAGGGCAGAGAGAAATCTGAGCCGTGATCAGAGGACCTGAGCCTTGCCACCACCCACCCAGAGCAGCCCTGCATTCAGCATCTCAGACACCACCAGCCCTGCTGTCTCATCACGCCTGGCACCAAACTATCCATGTCTGGCACCACAGAGCCAGCAGCAGAGCTCCCCAAACTGCACATGCACTGGGTGTGTTGTGGTGCTTTGGAGCAGCCCTGAACAAGCTAGGGAGCAGGTCAGAGCCACAGCAGGTCTGTCTCCCCTCAGAACATGCGTAGGTCGCTGGGCAAGGAAGAAGAGAGAGTTACCGCTGCTTGAAGTCAGCGTAGAGGATCCTGTTGGGGAATCCCTTGCGGCAGATGCGGATACCTTCAAGGACACCGTTACACCGCAGCTGGTGCAGCACCAGGAATGCATCCATGGCTCCTGTGGATGAGAGCAAAGATGGAGCAGACACTCACCCCAAGAGGACAGGGGAAACAGAGCATGGGCCTGAACCCTGCAAACAGCCCATGGTTTTGAGCACAGGTCTCATCCTGTCCTGCAGGCCTATGCCGAGCACCACCAATGCTGCAGCCTGGGCCTTGGATGGTGGAAGTCAGCCCAAAAGGCTCATCAGTGCCTGCTGTATAACACAAGTGCAGGGCAGCCCAAACATCAACGCACAGCCAAAATGGGAGCCTGGCAAAACTCATTCTCCCCAGTAGAGGAGACTGGCACGGGTCACAGGGGCTTTCACACTGAGATGTGGCCAGGTCTCAGTGGCAGCAGAACCGCTGCAAGAAAAGGGTCAGGAAGAAGGTGGGTGCAAGAGTCCCTGCCAGCTCCCACAGGTGGAAGTCACCCAAGGGCACTGCCAGGGTGCTGTCCCTGTCCATGGATACCTGGGGTCTTTGTCTCGTTGGGGATGATGCAGCGGACAAAGTGGGGCTGAGTGGAGCGCAGGTTGGTCATCAGCTTGTTGAGATTCTCCTGTAGAGTAGACATGGGGGATGAGGCATGAGGTGACAGCCCGGCTCTCCTACACCACTTCTCTCCAGCCCCTTCCCCCTTCAGGCAGGGAGAGAGCAGACACTGAGAGCCCCTTACCACTCTTCAGGAGAAAGGGGAAATTTCCTCCTGCTTGGCTGCTCTCTGGGCCATCCTGCCAAAGGGGACACCCCCAGCCCTGTAGCAGGACCACTCCCTTCTGCCAGGGATGGAGTGATGGCAGGGGGACTGGGCTGGCAGACATGCCAAATGGCACCTGCAGGTTTTGCCATGCCAGAGAGGAGCCAGATGCTTCCCAAGTATTTGTGGGTAGAGTTTTGCTGCAGGGGACAGCTAGGGACACAGGACTGAGCATATTCCTGGTATACAGCTATGCTGGTGCTCAGGACCCTGCAAACCTAGTGCTGGCATCCAGATGGGCTGTGCTCCTCATCTCATGAGGTTTTCCCTGCACCTCCACAGTGCTGCCCACACCCCTCAGCCATGACACAGGGCTCTGCTGATCCATCCTGGGCCTCATTTCCCTCCAAGGCAGGGCTCAAGCCACAACATAGCCCTGCCTTTTCTTGTGGGAAAGGCATCTGCACCCTTGATCTTTGCAGGTGGCCTTCCCCTGCTCAGACAGGCTCAGCCTGTCCAGGACCAGCTCCCTGTGGTCATGGGGCAACTTCTCACTGCAGACACCTTTCCCCAAGGCCTGTGACTTGTCCAGGAGGAAGAAAGTCACACATTTCCCTGAACAGGGACTGTGACACAAGTGCTGCCCTCTTTGAGCACCCTGTCACCACAAGGCTGTCGTGGCAGGACACAGCTTTGGGCTCACACATCCCTCTGTGCTGTTCTCCAGTTGCTTAAGCTCTAGGGTGGACAAATAACTCCTGTGGTGAGCATGGGAACAGGGGTGTGTGTTATCCTGAGTTGTAAAACAGCTCAGGTCACCTCCCTGGGCAGGACAGCAGAGAGCTGCCTGCTCAGAGACCTGTAACATCCTCCTCCATTTTCTTCTGCCCAAAGGCTGTCCTTTCCGCCGACAAGAATGAGGAGAGAAGTAGCACAGACTTAAAGTGATGTTCATGTAATACATTATCTAAACATCACTACAAGTCTTAACTGCCGCTCTCTCAAAGGCGAAGGAGCTGCCGAGCAGCGCAAGCATCACGCAGGCAGAAGCAGCAAAGCCCCAACTCAAAGGGAGCCATCACTCTCCCAGCCTGGAGCCTCGTGTCCTTCCCTAGCAGCATGGGGACAGGGCTGGGACTCTGCCAGGTGCAGGCCGTTTGCCCAGGGACAAGAGAGTGTTAGGAGCTTTTGCCTAGTGCTGATCCTTCAGGAGCCTTGGTGGTCCTTCAGGCCCCAGGAGCTCATGTGCGAGAGATACCCCAGTCTTGGCGGGGAGGTGGGACCGATGCTGGGACACACGGAGCACACTTCCCTCATGGCCTTGCGTGGGGGGCTGGCTCTTACCTTGTGCAGCTGCGACACTGTTTGGAAGGAAGCTGCCTTTTTACGTTTCTCCTTGGTCCCTGGCTTGTGAGGTTCCTCTGTTGGGTTGAGATATTGATTAATTCCATCAGCAAAACATCTGCTTGGCTTGGAGGACTCAGGAGCACCCCAAACACCCCTGAAATGCCCACAGCCCCTGCTCTCTGTAAAGCAGAACTGGCAGTGCCCTGCTGCAGAGCAAAGCCACAGACCACCAAAAACATCTCCCACAGCACCCAGCTCTGGGTGTTGCTTCTCAGCTCTTGGTAACAAGAGACCCCTTCACACATCCCAAGTCACAGGGCCACCAGGACAGCTCCCTGCATGTCCAGAGCACCCACCTACCCGGGTCAGAGAGGTTTTTAGGGGTCAATGTGGATCTTCCCTTTGCCTGGGCTCCTAG
>NW_010106225.1:0-9985 GCF_000699245.1 Pterocles gutturalis | reverse complement strand
AATGCTGCACCAACAGCTGGGCGTGGGGGTGAGGAGGCTTTGCAGCAAAGGGAGGGAGAGACCAAGGTGAAAAAAGATGTGAGGTTGTTCCTCACCTGAAGTAGAGCCCACATAGTTCTCGTAGAGGGAGGCCAGGAGCTTGTTTTGGGATTTTTGGAAGACGGACACCACTGTCTCATTCAGGGGGTCCTTGTTCTTGTCGAGCCACCCGATGATGTTGTACGGCACCTGTCACCAGAGCAGAGAGGCAGAGGTAAGGCCAGCCCTGCAAGGGGGAGGGTGTGAATGGTGTGGAAGCGCCAAGGGTACGTACCACACCAGCATAGTGCACCAGCTCAAAGTGGGCCTCGTATTTCCGCTTTTTATCTGGCCGGGGCTTTTGGAAGTTGGGAGACTTCCCAATGTGGTTGTCGTAGAGCTTAGCTTTGAACGACATGTCGGAGGCCTTCGGGAACATGCACTCCTCTTCGAGGATGGACAGGATTCCCAGGGGCTGCAGGGAGAAGGTGGTATAAAGAGGTCTGAGCTCAGTGTTGACATGTCCCATCCCAGAATGGGGGACTCTCTGTGCCACTGAGCAAGGTGAGGCAAGGCTGGACTTGGGCGACCTCATCCTCATTCAGGCAAATGGTGCAAGACATTGGCCATGGGCCAGGCTATTCCAGGCTGCATCCGACCTCCAGCCAGCCCAAGTGGGACTGGCCAGGCCTGCAAGACACGGGGGCTTGCCTGGGTCCATCAGATTGTTGGGAAGGGGAGATCCTCTCTAGTAGCCTGACAAGTTTGCTCCTTTCCAAAAAAAAAAAAAAAAGAGGTGAGTTTCCTCCATGCCATGGTGGAAATCTTTTATACAAGCTGCTCTGAATCAGCAAGTACTCAAGTAAGTACTCAAGTACTTGCTGCACTGAAGTGAAAAAAGGAGATCAAAACCACACCAGGTTTTGTGGCTCACTGGTGGGAGGAACAGAATACCCATGGTTTCATAAAGTCAAAATTTGTGTCAAAAAGGCTGGAGGCTCTGAACTGTAAAGGTGGGGAAAAACAGTTGGGCACTTGCCACTGACTGGGGAGGGAATAACTTCATTTCTGGTACCAGAGCACCCTTCACTGTCCACCCTCCAGTCACTGCAAACAGCCACCCACCAGAAGTACCATTCCTGTGCCCTGGCTCATGCTTTTACCTTCTCAATCAGGTCGATGCAAGCTTGCAGGTCCAGGCCAAAGTCAATGAAGACCCATTCGATGCCTTCCTTCTTGTATTCCTCTTGCTCCAGGACAAACATGTGGTGGTTGAAAAACTGTTGCAGTTTCTCATTGGTGAAGTTGATGCACAGCTGCTCAAAGCTGTTGAACTGCAAGAACAAAACAAACCTGCATCAGAAAGAGGAGCTCCAGACATGAAGGGATTTGCTCTTCTGCTTTGGGCATGAAGAGTGCAGCAGGATTGCTACCAGAGCAGGTAGCCAGGAATCACTGGAGATGTGCCCACAGCAATGTCAGAACAGTCCTTGTGAGCTGCCTGTTTGCTCAAGATAAAGTCAGACAAGAGCTCTTTTTCTTAACAACACCAGCAGTTTCTTAGAGCTGTCAGAGACTAGGGGTCTGAGCTGTCTGTCGACAACATTCCCTCAAACCCATTGCAGGGAGCCTGCAGAACTCACATCAAAGATCTCGAAGCCTGCAATGTCCAGTACTCCGATGAAGAACTGTCTGGCCAGCTTGGTGTCTAGGGTCTTGTTGATCCGAGTCACCAGCCACTTGAACATGCGATCATAGGTGGCTTTAGCCAGGGCTCCCACAGCATAGACAACCTGCCAAAGCAAACCAGAGGGCGGGTCATGAGCACTTGAGCTTCTCCCTGCTTTTGCAGGAGCTAGAGGCCAAAGATGAGAGCTCCTCTTGGCACACACAGGACAGACAGACAGATCCAGGGAATTCATGGTTGCAGTATATCCTCCAAGATGAGTATCCACGTGCTCAAAAGTGTGTTCTAGTGTCCCTGGCCTGGTCTTAGCCTCCAAGGTCTTAGGATACAGATTCAGTCTAAAGTGATATTTTCAGAAGTGTTGTGCATGGCAGGAGCCTACAGCTCACTTTGGATAAGACACCAACTCCTAAGGTCCTCTTGAATTTTACTTGAAGACTGGCTAGCACTATTCAGGCCAGGTTTGGGTACCTAGCTGTGATGTGGCTGGAATCTGACAAGATCCATCTTTGGTGCATTAGAGTCTCCCACAAGATCCATTTAGATGAGTTTTAGATCAGTATTTAGATGAGTTTTCTACTTGCCAGAGCTGAACTGTTCATGGGAGTGTGACTGCCCTGGAACAGATCCATAGAAACTGGACCTCTTCTGCCTGTGATCCAACCCACATTTCAAAGACACTGAATTGAACCTCCAGCCTTGATTAATATCCAAAGCTATCTGCCAGCTCTGACACCAACTTTCCCAGCTGCTAAAAGCCAGTAGCTGTGGATACACCTACTCATGCTGTTCTGGAGCACGTTCAGTTCACTCCTTGTTCTCACAAGGAGTGAACTGAAGTCACCCTGTGCAGAGGACATTATGCAATGGGCTTGCCTGCAGAGAAGTCACGTAAGAGTGTGAGCAAGGAGCCTGTGTCCCAGCACACTCACCTGTTCCACATTCTGACCTTTGGTCACGTATTCATTGCCCACTTTCACACGGGGATGGAGCAACCCTTTGATGAGGTCAGCTGAGCTGATTCCCATCAGGTAGGCAGCTTTGTCAGCACCTGTAAAACAGTACAAAAGCATGAGGAGCCAGCAAGGAAGCCCTGGGAAGAAAAAAAAAAAATACCATCTCTTCTGCTGATCAATGCTAACTATAATAGTTTTTCCACCTGTTCCAGGGTCTCCTCCAACATCTAGTGTGATTTCCCATGTTGAATATTGTATGATGCTTTTAAAGTCTGGATTTCCTGCCTGAGAAGTTACTGTCTGGAGAAGAAGATGGTCATAGCAGACCTGCTGCACCTTATCAGGTGCCTATCAGGTTTTTGAGTCCTCTTGATCTAGGGCTCTCTATGCATTTTCCAGTGGAAGCTTGTATTCCCATGCAGTGAATTTGAACTGACCAGAAGAGAGGTGATTTTCTCACTTATCTTTCATAGACTCCCAATAGCACATTGTAGCTTGAAATCACCTCTTTTGCTAGACCAAAATCTTCTTTAATTACCAGGTAGCAGCTGAATCCTGTGTTGACATTCCTCAGGCAAGGGGAACTCTTTATGAATGTTAGCATGACAAGGTCTGATCCAGGTAGTTATTTCTGCTGGATCCCTGCCTCAGCTGATTTACAGTTACTGCTCAAGCCTTCCAGGTGAGTGGTATGGCCCCCCCTTCTCACCCTTCCACGTGCTGGAAAGTCACCCTCTCCTTGAAGGTGCCTCTCCATTGTGCCTGGGAGCCAGTGCAAAAGCAATAGATAATATTTGTGCTCTGACTTTTCTGAATTTTCAGGTGTGCTCTGCAGCCTGACTATTCTCTTAGATCTAGGATTTGCATTGGATTTTCCTAAGTAACAAACATGGAAAAGTACCAGGCAGTGATTGTATCCTACTCTACCCGCCCTTCAGGAGGCTGGGATTGAGCAGGTCCTTGCAGTCCTGCTCACGGCCTGGCCTGGGCAGATCTGGCAGCATAGAGCCAAACTCACTTTCAGTGCCATCAGCCTCTGCCTGCTCTTCTCGCTGCTTTTGCTTGAACTTCATGTTGCCAAAGTGCATGATAGCGCCCACTATTTTATAGGAGCCGTACTTCTCATCATTGCTGAAGCCCAAGATGTCCATGGCGTGCTGAGGAGAGACAAAGCAGTAGAGATAGAACAAAATCACCAGGTGAAGGCTGATCCTCCCACTGTCTCCTAAGATGCTCTCCCTATCCTTGGGCTCTGGGCAGGGTGCTCTGTCTGGCAGGCACCTAGCCAAGGAATCCTGACCATGGGATTTTGAACGTGAGTCCAGCTCCCACAAGATCTATTTGAAGGCAAAAGGACTAGCCTAGCATCCACAAACATGAGGTTTTCTAAGCTGAGGTCTCATCTTCTCACGGTAAGTGCTCATGTGCTACAGGCCCTTCCTAATACAGGGAGTTACTCTCCATTCTCTGCCTGGAGGAGGCTGTTGATGGAGATCTGAGTCACTCTGCTCTTTCTTGTAGGTTCACAGCATGTGTAGAGCAACCGCCAATAAACCAGAGGGAGCTCCCAGCTAATTCAGAGAGGGACACGGCAAAGCCAGGACACGTTCCCATGTCTGCCCAGAAGGAGGTTGTGCCCTCTCCCAGGACCATGCCTTGGGCTGTGGTGTGAAGGAAGTACACGTACATCTGTCGCCATGAGCTCCTCGCCATCATCCAGGTTGTCCACAGTTGTTACACCCTGCGAGCAGAAGTGGTAGTCGTAGGGGTTGAGGGAGAGCAGCAGCATATCTGTTGAGGGAAGACATGCAGAGGGTGAGGCCAGTCTGACGGAGACAAAGCTGGGGCAGAGGGGCAGCCCTGGACATAGATGAAGAGGTAAGGCTTCCCCAGCCTCAACTAGAGGGCACCGGCCGGTGGGAGGAAGCCCAGGCAGGTCCACACATGGGTCCACCTCTTCTGTGATGTGCCTCCTGCTTGCTATCTTGGGATATGGCTTGGCTGCAGACAGATTTAGAAGTGGCCGTCCATGTCCTTGTGACCACCAGATAAGATTACTGCTCTGCACAGCTCTCCAGACCTGCCTAATAAGGTATGGTTCTCACAATAGCAATAAGCTCAAGAGCCTCCAGGCAAGAGGCTGACCACCCAGGGGACTGTGCCAGCCATCTTTCTGCAGTGTGGAAAAGTTTGCTGTGCACTCCATGGGATCTGGGACCCAGAGGGTAGGGTTGCTTGGAGCACAGCAGCAGCCCCAGAGAAAATTCAGGTCAGCTGGGACTCTCCTGGGGAACACCTAGGACATGTGAGCTGTGCAGCTGTTTTCAAGCTCATCTGAAACAGGTCATCCCACTAGGGTGAGATGGAGGAGCTCAGCGTAGGCTGCAAAACACTTCCCTCTACCCCAAAATGAGTAAATATCCAGCCTGTGAATGCTGAGGTCAGTGCTGTACCCACCACATGATGAGGATGCACCTTTGCAAAACACACTCCCTCCCTGCAGATAGACCCTGAGTGACCACTTCTCCACTCCTAGACAGTTGCAGAAGGGGGTTTAGTCTGGCTTCACAGTCCGTGGGGACAAAGGAGGCTGGACTAGATGACCTCTTGAAATCCCTTCCACCCTGAATTATCCACCAATCCTATGATCCTGCGCAGCTAGCAAAGCATTTGAGTACCTGCATGGTGACCTAGCTTTGCTTATTCCCTGTGGACCCCAAAGCTGCTAACAGAGTTCTTGGTGGCTATTTTCAAGCCTCCATCCTGTAAAGGCTACGCTGCAGCTCTGGCTGCCTTACCTTGCAGCTCTGGCTTCTTCCCAGAGAGAATCTGGTAGTAGATGTGATAGCTTCGCTCCTTGGGTTGCTGGAAAATCACTCTTGATTTTTCCAGAAGATCTAGAAGCAAACAGGGCAGAGGGGTTAGAGGAGGACTTGTTCTTTCCTAGAGCTGACCCAGCATCAGCCCAAACAGTGAGCTGCAATCCCTCCCCAGTGCAGCTGGCACCCGGTTACTCACAGATGTCGATGTCTGCAGAGGCCAGCTTCCCTGAGGGGCCAAAATGGATCCGGATGAACTTGCCCTGAAAACATGCAGAGCTAAGCACTGAGCTTGGCTACACGGGTACACTTCTGAACAGCTCCTAGAAACCCCCCATAATTCCAAGACACTGCTCATTTGCCACTTCACAGGCTTCTGCTGATGCCAGGTGGGTGAAGTTCTCTGGTTTGTAATGTGCAGAGGGTCAGACAGCATAAGGCTTTAAACACCAGGGAGGCAGAAATTTCACTCACTGTCTTCAAGTCTGTTCTTAAAGCTCAGCCCTTTCTGCCGGGCAGTGTGATACTGAGTCTGCCCGCAGCCCCCTGCTCTGCGGCGTGCTGAGGAATCTCACCCAGGACAGTCTGCTTTCCCTCCAAGGCACACAAACAGGCATCAAAGCCACCTGTGCCTGATGAGCTCTGCATCCTGCAGCAGACCGAGGCTGGGCTTAGCAGAAAGGATGCTGCTGCCTGGAAGGGGCACGCTTGTCTGTCCCAGCTCAGCACACCAGACTGTGTTTACTGTCCCTCTCAGCTTTGGTCCTGTAAGGGACGTCTCTCCAGCCACAAGCTGTGACACTGGGGCAGTGCATTCTGGCCAGCACACCACTTACTGCACTGACAGAACCAGGAGCAGCGGTGCAATCCCCCTCGGAAGCAGAGCTGGCTTCCTGCTGCGTGCCTCTGGCTCACGCCATACGAAAACACAATACACAAGCGATGCATTCAGCTTACATAAATGCGGCACGGTAGATTTCTGTCTTGCTAAGACACTTACAAAACGTGAGGAGTTGTCATTTCTTATGGTTTTGGCATTGCCAAAAGCTTCCATAGCTGGGTTAGCCTCAATGATTTGATCTTCGAGGGTGCCCTGGAAAACAAAACCAAAGGATGTGTCAGCTCCCACCAGCCAGAGGGGGTCTGTTACCAACAACTCAGGAAAACAGAGTGGGGCTCCTTGCTTTAGCTGGCTTTAAGAGCCTGCTGCTCCTGAGGCACCTCCTTGTCTCATGAGGCAATGCAACTCGGTTTAGGGGTCAGCAGAGCTGGGTTTTGCAGCAATGCTCTCTGTGGGCTTCTCCTTGCCTAAACTGATCCCTTTGAAGATCCAGGCTGCTGTCCCCTCTGCACACAGCAATCCTTAGCCCCTTTCTCAGGCTGCTACAAAGTGCAAACCAAGAGCAAACACGCATTGTCACCACAACAGTCTAAACCATTGCAGGCTCTTTGGCTCCACCGGGCATTTCCTCTTCCACCAAACCAAAGTCTTGGACAGTTCACAGCACATTGCAAAAGAAGAGATCCAGAAAACAGGCTTGATCCAGGACTCCTGCACCAACACCGTCACAGCAGGGTCACAGTGTGATGGGAACACATCACAGGTCCCAGCTGGATCTGAACTCCCTGGAGCTCTCCTGAATGAGCCCCAAGATTAACCTTCCCCTAACCTTGTTTTTCCATTTGTGTTTCACATGCACTGTTCAAAGATAAACAGTCTCCACCTAATGCAGGCAAAGCAGGACAAGAATTCAAGGAGAGAAGCAAGAGACTCGTGCCAAGCCACTCGAAGGGTTTGACAACAGTAGCAGAGTTTGGTGGCACAGGCACCTGCAGGATTTCTCATGAGGGCTTTTCCCCATGCTCCGACACATTACAGTCCATCGGGCTTTCCTTAGGTGGGAAACCCCAGCTCTGGGCTCTGCCTGCCAAGAGCCACGCTGTCTTTTCAGTGTTGGGCCCACGACTGCTCCCCACCTCTGCAGCTCCAGGCGTGGGAAGGGCAAAAGAGACAGGGAGCAGCTGTGAACCACAGCTTTACTAACAAACGGCATTTTGTCACTTGGCTATCCTTTGATCTGTTATATTTGAATCCAGCCTGATCTCAAATTGCCTGGCCTGTGACATTCAACAGGAGCTGCCCCAGGACCCATAGATTCAGCCCCTCAGCTATCCCAGTGGGGGCTACTCACTCTTAGTAAGCTTGCCCAGGCGGTCTGAGACTCATGATAATGAGCATCCCCTACCCCTAGTGTGCATCAGCTAATGCTGTCCCTGAGTGCTCGGACAAACTGAGGGCCAGGGCCACACAGCCGAGCTGCTGAAACAGCTGAGCCCTTGGGGTGCTGGGAGTGCAGGGACCGCACCTTTGCTGGATTTCTGAAGGCACTCAGCCCTTTCCTTGGAGCTAAGCAAGCACCCCAGAAATGCACCCCAGCAAAGGACATCAGCTGCCTGCAATGTGGTGGGACCAGCCAGGTCATGGCTGTGCAGAGAGTGGCATGGCCAGGCATCATCAGGGTCTGCAGCCAGAGCACAGTGCTGCCCGCGGCAAAGAGGCTCTTCCCTTGCCTCTGAGCTCCACCACCCTCAGCTGGGCCTCGAGGCTTCAACGACTCAGAGAGAGGGGGCTTCCCCTCATCTTTGGAGGAGTCCACGCCACCCCTAGGCAAACACTGCGCTGGTTAGAAACAAGCGTTTGAAGAGTAATGATCCCTTGAAGGAGAGGTTGGAGTCAGAAAAGTGAAAAGTCACTAAGAGACAAAACGCCAAAGCTTCCAGCTATGGGAAGGTGGGAGATACAAAGCCAAGCAGAGAGCTAACCGCTGCCCAGGTCCCAGGTGCCCAGGAGCCCTTGCTCCCAGACCCGAGGCAGAGGCTCCAGACAGACATTCCTTATCACCCTGTTCAGCAGAAACCTGTCCTCGGCATTAAAGATTAGGAGTCTACAACACTTACCCCAGTTTTAGTGGCAAGAGCTGCCTAGAGAAAGGAAAGAAAATTGTCTTTAGAAATCCAAGAAAAGCCAGGCAAGAACCACAAGAAGCATGGTCAGAAAAGCAGGGCATGACCATTTAGTGCCAAAAAACGTCCAAGAAAAAAAAAAAACCTGGGAGGATTAAACTTTATAAGAGATGCCAAAAAGTTGTTAAATAGATTAGCTCAATAAAATCAAGAAATGCATCAAAAAGCAAGAACGGTTAAATTCAAACCCAAAGAAGAGTAAAGAAAATAATGCTGAAGTATTGCTTGTCTGAAACCTAAAGCAGTCAGTTTGCTTCTACAAGGGAAAAGCAGGCTGGAGCCTCAACGTATCAAGAAGAAAGAAGCAATTGCAAAGGCAGCTCAAAAATCACCAGCACCAAAGAAATGCAAGAATCAAAACAAGAGCAAGAAAAGCACAAGGTAGAAAAGGGTCAAAATGAACAAGACGAGAAAAAAAAGGAGAAAAGGACGAAAAGCAAGGCTTAAAAGAGGCAAGGTGGGAAATGGCAGGTTTACTCCATTCTTTTAGCGCTCCTTAAGAAGAAGATACGAGGGGTGTTGAAGGAGGAAGAGAAGATCAAGAGGGCATCTAAGGCACCTCTTCCAGGCTGTGCAGATTGAGCAGCCACATGAAAAAAAAAAATCCATTTCCCCTTGAGCAGAGTAATTTCAAGCCTTGCTTGTTCAAAAGTCAGGGAAAAGCCAAGCCTTGGGTGGGTCAGACCAAAACACGCTTCCAAATGCAAAAAGTTGGAGGAAGGAAAAAAAAAAAAAAAGAAGAAGAAGGGGGAGGGGGAAAAAAAAAAAAAAAAAAAGAAAGGAAGAAAACAGCAAGAAATCATTTAAATCATTTCAAAAGAGGGTCTTACTAATTTCTTGCCCGGTGTGTCGCCCAAGGCTGCGACAATGGCAAAGTACTGAATGACCCGCTTGGTGTTTACAGTCTTACCAGCACCAGATTCTCCGCTTAGAGTAACAGAAATACACAGATCAAGGACATGAGGCAAAGAACAGGCAAAACTTCACACAGAGACCCTGCCAACCTGCCGCCCCGCTCATCGTGCTGGGAGGGAGCAGCAAAGAGTCAGAGGGACAGGGAGGCTGGTGCTATAAACCCCCTCTGGCCTGGGGGTGTACGTGCCTGTCTTTGGGGCTTGTCTTTGGAGCAAAACCCAGCTCCATCCTTGCTGCATCCTCCGGCCAAGAGCCCAGGCTCTGCCTGCCTCCGCAGAGGTGCAGCAGGGGGTCGGCTGACCAAGGCTGTACGGCCCTGGCCCCAGGGCTTCAGCTGTCCGGGATCAGCCAGGACCCAGCCTCGCCTGCTCCCACTCGGGCAGTTTCAGCACGCCCCACTCTGCTGGGGGGTCTGGGAGATGGCAGCAGCACCATGCGGGGCGAATCCTGCCCAGGGAAGCTGGGGGCCGGCGTGCCCAGCTTGGGGGTGGGCGGCCAGCGGGCCCCACTGAGCTCATCCCTATAGTTAGCCGCTGTCCCATTGTAATCCCCGAGCACAAAGAGCC
>NW_010106224.1:8323-8701 GCF_000699245.1 Pterocles gutturalis | reverse complement strand
AGCCATCGTCCCCCCATCCCTTCCCGCTATCCCCAGTTGCCCGCTTATCCCAAGAAAGGCCTTTGGCAAAAATCATCAACGAAACCCCCCGTCCCCTCCCAAAGCCACCAGCCCTGACGTCGCTGCCACCACAGCTCCGCTAGCGACAATACTGAAAATCCCTGGAATTGCTCGAAAACGCGCATCTTCGCTCCGTCCTCCAGTTCCAGCCTCCTTGAGCTCATCCCAAATGGAATGGGAACCAGAAACATTTCTCTTCCATTAATGGGAGAGGAAAACAGAGGGGCAGTTATTAATTAACAGGGCAATTAGCAATTCCCATCCTCGCTGCTGGCACAGAGGGGTTCCTCCAGTGGGGGGGGGGGGGAGCCCCCTTGG
>NW_010106224.1:7872-8311 GCF_000699245.1 Pterocles gutturalis | reverse complement strand
TCCCCCTTTCCCTTCCTCCCGACAACGATTCCCAGAACCATCAAGAGACTGGGGACACCCACAGTGGCTGGAGAGTTTTTCCTTCGAGAAATATTGTTCTTGCTGCAGGAAATTAAAATATTTCACCACTCTGCCCTTTGGGGGGGGAAATTTCCCCCTCCTGCCCCACGGGATCCCCGGTTCTTTTGGCTCCTCTGAAAATGTGGCCCCGAGAGTCCGATACCGGAGTTTGGGGGTGTTCCCACGCGCTTTGGTGTATTTGGGGTGTGTGCACATCGCCAGGACACCCCGGCAGCCCCTCCTCCGTCACCGCATCCCAGGCTCCTCCATCAGAAAACTCAACAACTGAACGTTTTCCACCCAAATCGGGTTTTCAGCTGCATTTTTGCTGCCTTGGTTCTCCCCGGGAGCGTTATCGCCTGCTGCGGCTTTTTCAGAC
>NW_010106224.1:6451-7858 GCF_000699245.1 Pterocles gutturalis | reverse complement strand
CGCCGAGGGAGGAGGCACGTATTCCCGCGTCCGCCCGCCCAGCAGCGAGCATTAAAGAGCCTTCAACCCAACGCGTCGAGTTTTGATTTTCCAATTTCTCCTTGCGGGAAGCTGCCCTCAGCCAGCTCCTGCCTTTTCCAAAACAACACCCGCTGGTGAGCCCAACCTGGGCAGAAACAAGAGCACGCCGCCCACGCCCCGCAGCGAAGCCGGGCACCCTGTATTTAAGGTTATTTCGGGAGCAGAGGCACGTTCACACCAAGGGAAAGGGCTGGATTAAAAAAAGCAGCTCCTGTGTCATCGTGGACCATCTGGCTGGGAAGGGGGTGGCTAATTGCGCCGTCCAACGCAACACCTAAAAATACACCGGAGCACGTCGAGAAAGGCCGAGCAGTGAAGGTGGTTGTTGAACTTCAACTGCTCGACCATCCCGAGTCACCAGGCACGGAGCATCAGGGCAGATTTTTGGCACGGGTGACCCCAGAAACACCCGGGGTCGTTTTTCGCATCGATTTGGGCAATACCTCGCACGGCGTGGCTGCCTCAGCGTGGCCGCTCGTGGAAACCGGCGCTGCACCACGGTTTGACTCTTGAGAAAGGCCATCTGTGCTTGTGATTTTTAAATTAAATTTACCGGACGTGCTCTCAAAGCAAGAAGAACCAGGCTGGTTTTCTTCCTTCCGGCAAATTCTGGATGGCTGTTCCCATTTTATACCAAATAAATTTAAGGCTCACTTTCTGATCTGGCACTTCCAGTACCGCAGCATGCTGCAAAAATATTTTTTTTTTTTACAGGCTCTATAGAAGAGCACAAAACATTATAAAATAATCCCACCGCCTAAGTGATTTGAGGAAACTTGGAGCTGGAGGTGCCAACGGGAAAATTGCACCATGGAGTGAGAAAACCCACTTTGATGGGTTCTGATTCCACCCAGGGCAGAAAGTAGCTCTGAAATTTGTGCAAATGGAGCAACCAAGCTCCAAGTTGGGAGTTTAAAGAAAGAAGCTGTAGGATTTGCCTTGGAAAAGGGTCCTCGGAGAAACAGCTTTGCCCCCTGCGGAGCCCGGGTTAGCCGGCAGCGCGGCACGGTCCTGCCCCTTGCGCGTCCATCCCTGCCTGGGCTGACGAGGCGAGATCCTGGAGACACACAGATGTCCGCCATCAGCTCTGCCGCGGGCACGGCAAAACCAGAAATGTGGCTCCGCTCCTCGAAGAGGCTTGAGTCCCGACTCTTATCTGTGCTGCTGGAGATGAGATGTTGGAGCTGGAGATGGCAATTAGTCCTGAGCCGGGGAAGCAGATCTGGCAATCGATCTCAGCGCAAGTTGCCGCAAATGTAGGATGCCAAGTCCCTTTCAGAAGCAACTTGTAAAACATGAAGGACTGAGATGAGGTTTTTCCAAAAA
>NW_010106224.1:3451-6420 GCF_000699245.1 Pterocles gutturalis | reverse complement strand
AAAAAAAAAAAAAAAAAAGAAAAAAGTCCTGTTTGGGGATTTGGAGCTAATCTGTGCTTTGTGCCTCAGTTTCCCCACCTCTGCGGGTGAATTCCTTTGCAAAAGCCACAGATGGCCACTGATGGAGAGTGCTACAGAACAACCCACGGGTGAGGTTAACAAACGAACATCATCTCGGTTCTTGGCACCCTCACAGCCAATCCCTTGCTCCCGTTATTCAGGGCAAGACCAAAACCTCGCAGCCCACGAGGTTCACCCAGCTGCACCGTCTGCATCCCCCCGTCACACCCACCTGTCGCCTCCCGGAGCCCTTTGTTCAAATGACGTTTTCCCCAAGAGGTTTAACAGAAAGGCAGGACAACACCCCGCGTGCCGGGCGCGTCCCTGCGCTGTGGGAGCCCCTCTCTGCTCCGCTGCTCCGACCGCGGCAGGACCCGAGCTGGGAGAGCCCACCCCACGGCCAGGGTGTGGATAAGCCTCTTCGCACCCGCAGAGGGATCGAGTAAACTTGCACAAGTCACCGAGCTGAAGCCGATGAGGTTTTTCATAGGAGAAGAGCTCTCAGTTATGCCCTTCCTGGGAACACACCTGGAAGGTGCGACCCAGTCCCCCATCCCCGTCATCGCGCCGCTGAGCCTCTCTCAAACAGCCAGTTCAGTTTAGTGACCGTGAAAACCTTGCGATTCTCCCACCCAACCTTCCAAGTTCTTGGAAAAAGCCACCGTGACTTTTCGAACATCTCTATCTATTTATGGAAAACTCGTTTGCACTCAGTGAAAGGTGGATTTTGGAAAACTTCCATTTCCCGTTGAGTTACGGCTCCCCTGCTCAGCCCCACGCACATCCAGACTCCAGGACAGAAGCTGCTTTGATATCCACGAAGCTCAACAACCCAAAACACACCCAGAGCCCTCAACCGCCCATCAAGCAGCACATCAGGGACCAAGTTTGGGAGCAGGCTGGATTACACGGAAAAAGGACTGCCACCGGAGCTGGTCCCACTCACAGCCAGCGGCAGGATCTCGTGAAGGTCCAGAGCCCGTCGCGTTGGCCGAGGTGCAAATACGCGGATTTCCAATGGGGAAGACAAGTCCTACTTCCTATGGGCTGAGATGTGCTTTAAATAGTCCTCTTGGCCCGCTGCGTCCAGGGGGAAAATCTCCCGGCAAACGCCACAAGCCTGAGCATCCTCGGAGGTGAGGACGGCGCCGTGCCCGAGCGTAGCGTCCTCCAGCATCCAGCCCGGCGTCCAGGACGGCTGCGAGGAGCGAAGGGGAGAAGTGGTCAGTGGGAACGGCACAGGCAGCCCCCTTTTGAGCCCCCAGCTGTGCCCAGCCTCCATCCCAGGGTCTGCCCCGCCAAAGCGCAGCCTCCAAAAGCAGACAACACATTTCCTGCCTGTGTTTTGTGCCCTGGGCTAAGAGCTGCTCTCCCAAGCTGGAGGCTGGGGGAGTTCAAGTCCCCCCTCGCCAAAATCCACCAGAGGATCCCGTTTCCCTATAGCACCTGAGCATCCCCCGTCGCCCGTTGCTCTTCCCACAGCAGCTACAATCGCTCTCCAAGCCTGATCATGAGAAAAGTGCTTTTGCAGGAAGCAAACGGCAGCACATCGGGAATTTCCTTTTTGTGCCATTATCGTTTAAGTGCTGATAAGGCGCACTGGGGCTTTACCAGACAGACACGGCTTCCGCTTCTTTCTTTCTTCTCCTTCTCCTTAAGAAAACCCTGCCTTCTGCATACAGCCCCGTCTGAAAATCAAGAGCTTTCCCCATGCATATGGAGCCACAGCAGCTGTGAAATAATTTTTAAGGGCCTCATTTGGGAGAAGGAACGGAAGGAAATGGGCTCGGCATCACAGGGACCCTCCCCGTAAGTCCAGGGTCGGTGTCCCACCTGGGAAGGCTCACCAGGAGGACTCGGGGGCTAGAGTTTAGGATGTCTTGAGAAATCATCCTTTTGGGGGCATATAAATTGGAGACAACCAAGGAAATATTTAAGAGCTCATTTAATTTGCAGATCCAAAGGAGCTCAGTGCAGTTTTTCCCCTTGAGACTGAACCAAGTGCTTTGAGGGCTCCTTGATGCCTCAGAAGGGATCACAGGAGGGACTTGGCAGCCAGATCCCAGGGGTTTTATGTACCTAATTCCCCTGGGAACCGGAGAATTGGGTGCCTGGAGACTTTTTCAAGACATAACCCTAAACCTCCACTCTGCCACAGCTCCCGACGCGTCACAGCGGGGCCGACGGAGAGGATGCTGAAGATTGACAGATGCCACGACGCTGGAAAGAGCACGCAAAAGTCACCGACAAAAATCCCCGTCAGCCTCACAATTTACCTTCACAGGTCCTCGGACCTCTACCGGCACTTTCCCCTCCACAGGCAGAGCACTTTCGCTGGGAGAATCCTCTCTCCCAAGGGCTTCTGGGGCTTCATAGAGGTCCAGAAGAGTCAGGAAGGAGTCCACGACAACTGGGCTTGGTGCCGCCAGCTCCTGCGGGCTGCAGCAAGCTCTCACTTCTTCCTTGGGAGCTTTCACAGTAGGAAGGATCCCACAGGCTTTCAGCCACGTGTCTACATCCGCCGTCTCGCTCCTCTCCGCCTTGTCGCTGCCAAAAGCCACGGCAAGAGACGCTCCTCCCGTTCCCCCGCTGCCGCTCGCAGCGCTCGGCAGGTACTTGCCGTCGAAGCCGGGCAGCGTGTCGGCAGCGTGCGGCTGCGCCAGGGGATGAGCAGAACCCTTCTGGTTGGAGGCAGCCGACTCCGCAGGCTCGGAACATTTCCGGTGGCTGTCCGATGGCCTCTCTGCCTCCTCCGTGACCATATCCTCCGTGCACTGGATCGGCAGCGACACAGGGATATCTTGGAAAGAAAGCAAGCCAGAGCGGTCATTCCTGGGGCTTTAACGGCGTTTTGTGTTTTGCCTTCCCACTGCCTCATTCTCCTTTTGTGTTCCCAAAACAACCGGGCG
>NW_010106224.1:314-3420 GCF_000699245.1 Pterocles gutturalis | reverse complement strand
CCGTCCCCAGCGCTGGATGAAACACGAGGCTGGACCAGCAAGGGTTTGGGCCCTGGTTGGAGATGTTTATTTGTGCACCAGCCCCAGGAAGGACACACAGACGGCGGAGCTGCAGGGAAAGGAGGCGAGCGCAGAAGTGGGGAGCACGAGAGCCTGCCCAGCACCTCGTTTCACAGACCTTTTCCCACCCAACCCCTCCTGACCACAGAAAACACCCTTTAGCGTTGGGAGCAGCGGGCAAAACCCCGCAGGAGTGACGTGACTGCTGCGGGGGACACAGACGAGCACGTGGACCGCGGCCGGGGACCGGGAGGGAGGTTTCTTAGAAAAGCAGGCAGGCTGCTGGGGAGGGCGAGAACATTTCCCCGGGTGGTTTCCCGTCCGTGGAGGCTCGACCGCCACCCCTGCTTCCCAAAACTGCTCCAGGCGACGGGCCCCACCTGCCCCTCGCTCCTTCCCCCTCTCCCAGAGGCAGGGCGGGCGAACAGCAGCGGCACGCGGTGGGTTTGACACGACTCTGAGCAGACACACGCAGACGTTACGCCGCGTTTGACGGAGAAGGCGAAGCCGCCACGACAGCCAGGACGGGTTGCAGAGCACGTTTCTGACTTAAACCAGCTTCACATTACCCCCGCTTTCCACAGCAAACTTCTTACCAGCATCAGGACAAAGGTTCAAACGACACTTGTCAGCCCAGACCTGCAGTCCCAGGGCCAGGGCACCCTCCCCAGTCCCACCGCTTACCAAGGACGGGTCCCTTCCCGGCAGTCAGCTTCTGGAGCAGCTTGCCCTGCTTGACGCACAGATCCTGCAGCCTGGCGACCTCCTCGCAGAGCTGGAGGAATATTTCTTCCATCTCCATCATGCCTGAGCAGAAGAAAAGCAAGAGGAAATGACGGGCTGTGTGTTATCCACAGGCAGCGAGGAGCCGCCGAGGTTACCCCCGGCTGGTGGGATGGGGAGGACCCGGCTCGGTCGTGCGGCAGGAGCCCTGGAGATCCCACGCGCTCACGCGCGCAGGACTGCAAAGAAAGAAGCACTCCCAGTTCTCTTACAATTTACACAGAAAAAAAAACTGAAAAGGGAAGTGATTCTGCCCAAGTCAGGGGATAATTGAACGGCCAAGTCTGGCTTTTCCAGCCCTCAGCTGCTGTGAGCTCAGCTCCAAACAACCAAAACCTCCCATTTATTGAAAAATCTACCTGGAAAAAGTTGCATTTCCCATTCACTTAGCCCCAAGGGATCTAATTTTTTGTGCAGTGATGCGAGAGCAAGCAAACTCCTGGCAACAAACCCAAACGGGGCACGATGTCCAAGGGCACGATGCGTGGGGGCACAATTCCCCTTTCCTGAGATGCTCAGCCCCGAGCTGCCCCTTCTTCTCTCAAAAACATTCTGCAAATGAAAGTCCAGCTCATGCCCACATGGTATGCATCAGCCAAATATTGTTACTCTGAAGAAAAATCTCCCTGCATTGTGTTCAACACATTTCTCCTCGATTTAACAGCTGTATTGTGGATTAGACTTTCCAGTTTTCCCATATTGCACCAATTACTACCAGTCTGAAAGATAATAAATAAAACCAGAGCTCGGTGCAAACCTGCAAGCCATCTGCAAAGGACGGTTTAATTTGAAAGGCTCGTGCAATCTCGATTAGCAGAAATATGCAAATCGGCTTTGCTTCCTGTCATATTTTCCAGGTTTGCTGCTGCTCAGCGCTGCAAATTTAAGCTCCAGCTCTGTAATTAGGAGCTTGGCTGAGCGGCTTGATGGAGCCTCCTCCGACGCTCCCCACGATGTGGATTCCCCAGTAGCGACAGAAGGGCAGAAATCCCAACCGGCCCGAAGGAAACGCACCGGGCGCAAGGAAAACTGCAGATAAAATGGTAAGGTTCGCTTCCAGCGCAGGTATTTCTGAGCTTCACACACCACAAACGAGCCGGGACGGTAACTGCGTCGTATTTTCGGCTGTTTGGGTCCCGGTGACTCTTAAAAACCACGGGTAAACATTTTGCAGCCTCCAAAGTAGCTAGCTCCATAGCTCACATAACAAATTAAAGATTAAGAGGATATATTTTGTCTGGGAGATATATATACCTACGGCAATTAATTATTAAGAAGTGTGTGAGTTGGAGCTGTCATTCCCAAGCAAGCCTGTATTGATCTGTACGATCCCTGCCGGTTTTCTCAGTAGCTAACCGCTTCTTCATTCCCCCCAAATTGCTTCTGTGACACTAGGAGGACAGCACTCCCAGAGATTTTCCTCTCCTGCATAACCTGAAAAGCATTTCACAAATTGTAATTAAAAGAAGCAATCCAAGAATGCAAAAATCCTGGGGAAATCAGCTCAGGGTTCACCAAGCGACTCAGAGGGGCAGGACCCGCCCTCAGCCGTGTTCTCCCTCGGTGCTGGGGAACGGGGCTGGTTTATCGCGGCGAAAAGCTTATCCCCACCCTGTCCCCCACGACACGGCTCGGCGTGGACCCTGTGAAGCCAAAAAAAATCCAGTTTCCCCAGGAGTGCGCTTACTCTGGTGGGGGGCCCTCCTTCCCCCGGCTGGGCAGCTGTGGCGCGACATCGGGCTCGGCGAGTCGCAGCTGAAAGAAGTTCAGTAGCAGCAAACTTTGGGGTAGGGAATTTCCCCGTCAGTCTCTGTGCTCAGAGCGAAACCTCTGCAGGGCAGCGATGCAGGAAACAAAGCGGCAGTGAATTACAGGCAGCTGCTGCGCAAACCCAGGGTTTAAATTTAGCTCCGAAAAGCACAGGAGACGATGGGGAAGGCCAGGGGTGGCCTCATGGCGGGTGAGTGTTGGCTCTTCTCTGGGCCGTGCCGGGTGAAGCAGGCGCCTTTTCTGTGACTCAGTTTCCCTCTGCCTTTCTCTAGTGACTCGTCAGCGCTTTAACATGGAGGCTGCTGGGTATTTATGCCTCTGTGGTGCCCCGGAGCCCTGCCTGACTTATCCCCTGTAAGGCAGCTAATATTCAAGCTAATATCCCAAAAATCCAAATTAATACTCACTCTGCCTCAGGTCAAATCCCCCAAATCCTCCGCACAGCGCAGGAGCCAAGGCAAAATCCTCCACTGGGTGATTAAAACCCGCCCAG
>NW_010106224.1:0-243 GCF_000699245.1 Pterocles gutturalis | reverse complement strand
TTCGCGGCCCCAGCCTCTCCTGGGGTGCTCGGGGGGTTGGAGGCTGCTCGTGCCCTTCCCTGCAAGCGCAGGAATCCCTGCCAAAGGGCTCGCCCCTGTCCCATCGTCCCTGAAAGGGCTTTGAATGGCTCTTTCACACCACCAGTATCTCACCAGGCTTTTCCGGGGAGTTTTTGTGCCGTGTCGAGCGGCTGCTGATCCTCAGGCTGAAGGTTCGTGAAGCTGCCACCCTCTAGTGTCCCA
>NW_010106223.1:0-367 GCF_000699245.1 Pterocles gutturalis | reverse complement strand
CTCACCAGCTGATGACCAAGGCTCAGCCCCTTCCCAATTAATGATCCCGGAGCAGGGAGAGTCGCAGAAATGCAATCCCAGAAAAGAGATCAGAGCCCGAGTGTCTGAGACTGAGAGCTGACCGAAAGAATGAGATAAGCCAGAGAGAGGGACCATGCAGAGAGAGCCGACTCTGAAAGAGAGAGATGAGCCAGAGACTTCAGGACAGAGACTCATCTATCTACTGGGTATGCCGTGCATGGTATGGAATATACCACTGTCTAATTTGTGTCTCAGTCCTAAACCCAGGGTCAAATCCTAGGCTAGTAATTGGGGCTGTGCTCCCTCCCAGCTTCTCCTGCCCCTGCAGACACTGGCCCAGCAGAGA
>NW_010106222.1:0-207 GCF_000699245.1 Pterocles gutturalis | reverse complement strand
GGAAAAGAGAGACCTGCTAGGAGCTGCTGTGAGAAAGTGGGAGAGGGTGGAGCAGGTGGGAAGGGGAATGCACAGCAGCAGGGAGGAGGCAGGGTCGTTCTGAGGGATTCTCCTCTACTGCAGTGTGTTTGCTGTTGTGTGCTTTGGGCAGTGTTGTGTGAGGAGCCCAGGACACAGAGTGGGCAGGGGAGGAGGCTCCTGCGGGAA
>NW_010106221.1:5746-11632 GCF_000699245.1 Pterocles gutturalis | reverse complement strand
GAGAAGCAGCTTGGGTTTAGGCAGCTGGGGCACCAGATCACAGAATCACAGAATCACAGAATGTTAGAGATTGGAAGGGACCTCGAAAGATCATCTAGTCCAATCCCCCTGCCGGAGCAGGACACCTAGATCAGATCACACAAGAACGCATCCAGGCGGGCTTTGAATGTCTCCAGAGAAGGAGACTCCACAACCTCTCTGGGCAGCCTGTTCCAGTGCTCTGTCACCCTCACTGTAAAGAAGTTTTTCCTCATACTCAAGCGGATCTCCCTGCGTGGCAGCAGCTCACCAGTTCAGATAGACTCGCTCCCTGCCATACCTCCCACAGGGAGCCAAGTGATGCCGAGGTGACACATCAAGATCTCGTGCACTAGCAGCTCCAGCAAATGGCTGGTTTGAAGCACAAAGGTCCCATAGATGATGGAGATTTGTGCAGCACTGTTTCTTTGGCACTACGGTCCACCATAACAAGCACCAGAAACTCCAAAAATACTAAACCTGACCATTGTCATTAATTAAGCAATGAGAAGGACAAAGACGTTCATTTTTTCCAGTGGAAGCTGTGAACACCTTTCTTGGCTGCAACGTGAGGCACTTGTAATGTAATATTCACGCTCCGAGTGTGTCCCTGTAGGACAGGAAGGTCCAAGTGCCTATGAATTAGTCATGTCCATTGGTCTAATCTCTGAAAGGAGCTGTGTGAGGATGCAGTGATTTCCAAGAGGTTTGCAATCACTCCACACTGCTGAGGGTCTGAGATAAGTTAATGGGAAAGAGGACAATTTCCATAGTCTCCAACGTTCACGATCCCCTGGACAGATTTGTCCCTCAGCCATTAAAAAAAAAAATAATAAATAAAGCAAAATCATATCAAACTAGAACCAGGCAACTGTTTATTAGAAATGAGCCTGGCTTCCATTGAGAGTGTTTTCTCTGAGTGTTAGCCACTTACAAAGATGTTTTTGTTTGATGCTTGCAGGAAGTGTTTTCTCTGGAGCCTGTGCTGGGAAGGGAGACTGGGATATCCTGCATCCCAGGAGACTGGAGAGCTCTGGTACAATAAGCCAAGGAGAAAACAGTCTTGGCACTTGGACAGTCTTTCTAAGAATATCAACAGGCTCCAAAGGAAAGAAAGAAAAAGAAACAAACCTGCTTCCTAGGAAGTGTCCATACAAGAGGTAGATTTCAAACATTTGGGATCAGGAACAAACACCTAATTAAGAATAATTCTAGAATGGTACTGGGCTGACCTGAAACCTGTATTTGTAGACATGGAAGTCTGGCATGTTTCAGCAAATTAAGCCCATCCTCAGTAACTGGCTTTTCCAACCGATGGTGATGAATTAGGGGAGAGCTCCTTGGTGAAATGAAACCGAAGAGGACCGAAAGCTCTGATTCAGCTTCACTGTGTGTTTGACACGTGAAGGGAAAACTATACCTACATCCCACGCACAACTTGCTGTCCAGAGGAAGGATAATTAGGAGAACAAAGCCCTTGTGGTGGATGTTAGTAATGTTACTGAAGGTGTGTCTTGGACAAATATTATGAATATCTACAAGGAATTCAACCAGAGAACTAAAAATAAGGAGGAATAATGGCAAGAGGCACCTTAACACCATGGGCAGAGAAAATTTGCCTGTGTCCTCTGGCCACAGTGCTCACACTCACTTGTTGTAGAGGACAATGTCTGGCCTCCAGATGAGCTCCGAGGGGATTCGGATGGATGTGACATTTTCATATTCTTGGGGGTCCCAGCGGAGCTTGTAATCATGCCACTCCTGCCAAAAACGAGGTGGTTACAGAGCTGGGAGAGTTCAGATTGTAAAACTGAAAAGGAACATGGGAAAGGACAGGTTTTGGTGCACCTACCTGCTTCACCCACACATTCGTGGTCATCATTTGGTTTTTCTCATCCTGAAATGCAAGATCAGATATATTGGTTACGGAAGCAGATGGAACGGTCCAAGGAACTCATTAAATTTCTCTTAATTGTACATCATTTCTGTAATTATAAATCACCTCTAAGTGATGGAATGTAAGTTCCACCTTGGAGATGAAAAGCAGATGTTTCTGTCATTTAACAGGGGACAGGGCACAGCTGCCTGATAGCACCCAACAGCTGAGCCTACACCTTAGCAACCTGGTGAGCAGACAGACTTTAATTTAATGGGATTTTCCTCAGTGCTGATGGATTCAGCCTGGGGTGATGGGGACAGGCAGAGGAAAGGGCTCCACAGCTTGGCTTTGACCTGCTCACTGAAGGAAGGGCAGTGCTGGGTTTATACATCCTTGCTCACACATGCAAAGACACGGGCTTAGGAGCCCAAAGATGTTCCTCAGTGGCTGCTCCTGGACACACTCTTGATCCCTTACCACATTTTTTCTGGGCTCAGAAAACCCTCAGCACACCAGGGTGAGGTGAGGACACGCAGGGATGCCAAGTTCCACATTGATTTTTGTCCCCCACCACCCGGCTTTTCTCAGGAGGAGCCAGGGTTTGAACACGGCTCTGATTTCTCTTTCAGATATTTGTCGTTGGGAGCTGAACATCGGGTCTAACAACCGCAGCCGGGTTTGCAGCAACACAGTGGCACTGTCGGGAAGGGGGACAGTGCTGCAGTGGTGGCAGGGGGTGTCACCAGTCCCCAGCCATGCAGAGTGGGGCAGGAGGGGGTGACAGCCCTCCTCCAGCCAAACCCACTGGCCCCGGCACAGACCTGCTGCAGGCGCAGGAGGGGGTGACAGCCCTCCTCCAGCCGAACCCACCAGCCCCGGCACAGACCTGCTGCAGGTTGCACTTCTGACCACTGACACGGTTTTAAGAAGATTAATTCTTCTTAAGTAAACTGGGAAAAGCACTATGAGGCAGGTGTATCGATCCCCCCGCTTCCACAATTCAGCAGCTGCATAATGGAAAGTCTCTCTCTTGCCTCCACAGTCACTAATGTCTCATCTTTAGTCTCATCAATTATTCAGATGAGAACCGTACAACTTCAACATTAGCGACTGCAAACAGCGCTGGATCCCTCAGGCTGATGTAAGAGAGAGGAGGGGGGTGGGAGACCATTTCTGTGCTGCAAAGGACACGCAACTCTCTAGCAACTAGTGTCTTTGATCGCTCACCTCCTGCATCATCTCTGCATCTGGAAATGCTAATCTCAAAATATAATATGTTGCAGAGAGTCATCTGTTATGACTGTCCCACACCAGGAATGTCTTCAAGCTGCATTACGCTTCCCATTACCACCCCCTTTCACGCTGCCACGAGGGTACAGTAAAAGTGACAGAGTGACTCCGAAAGTGAGGTTGGTGTTTGTTCAAGAGGTGTGCATCCACACAAACCCAGTCCTGTGTGCAAACAGGGATGGGAGAGTGAAGTATGGAGGAGCAAGATCTGCACAAGCCAGACTCTGTGTGTGTGTGTGCTTAACATCTGCAGCCCTGCACGGATCTCCTCGGGACTCCACACTTGACCCCAACACCCTGAGACAGACTAATCCTTTAAATACCATTTCAACAAGCATCGGTCCAGAGTGCAAACCACCCCGTTCTGTACACAGCATATGCAGTTTGCACATGTGTAACTCCTGTTTGAGTAAACATTCAGAAACAATTTTCCTGTTAATATCAGCCAGATCAGCTAACAACCCTCAAAACTTTAATTTGCAGAAAGCTCTTAGGGCAAGCTATCTTCCAGAGATGCATACACCACTGTTCCTACTAGCTTGCGTAAATTAGTGTCAATAACTATGGCTCAAATTCCAAACCTGCTATTTGGTTTTTCCTTAGCCAGGACTCTCCAGCATTTATACCAGTTACTCCACTGCTCTGCAGTGATCAGTCCCACAGGTTTTGATAAGAAATTTAGTATTTAGCTTACAGAAAATAAAGAATAAAGGATCCACTTGGATGACCAGCTACTCACATGAGTCATCCCTCATTCCAGCAGAGCTGTCTGCATGATAACTCTTCTCTGCTGAGAGCAGAGTCTTCCCAACCCTGGATCAGCCAGTAAATCCTGCATGCACCAGGAGCCTCTCCCCCAGCCCCGACCCCATTATCTTGGCCGCTTGTTGCACAGACGCGTTGCACTTACAACATCGATGAGCTGGGCAATGGACAAGCCGAAGCGGACGAGGACCACATCTGAAATGTTGGCGACGGGGCGGGACCACTTGTTATAACTGGAGAAGAGTTTCTTCAGGAGCCGCTCCTCTGCGTGGACACGGGTTTCCACGTGGCCCAGGGCTGTGGGGAAGGCACGGGGCATGGCGGTGTGAAACCCGGGCAGATCCAAGTGCCGCCATAGCTGGAACCTTCCTGGGGGGAGGCCTGGGCTAACCCCAGTGACGGGCAAATAGGGACACATGGGAGGGTGATGCCACCCCAGTGACCTGCTTCCCCACTGCCCCAGGCATTGCTGTGTATTTCTCATTGTATTCACCCACCGTGGCCAATTCCCAACATAGGATTCCCATTGCAGAGCAGGATTAGTCTGCAGAAAGTGGAAGCAGCAGTAAAACCATTTGGAAAACACTACACGAATCTGGTTTAATTTTTGTGGCCACTTTGTGGCAAATTTTTAGCACTGGAGTCTGCAAGCAGGAAAGAGGGATGCTAGAAGGGCAAGGCAAAAAGGAAAAAGCAGCCTCCTGCCAGGAGATAGGGATTTTGGATCAGATTCACACATAAAAACTCGCATCACATGCATCAAGAAAAAAAAAAAAAAGGGCAGACAGAAATCTTCAAACTAACCTTCATAGCTGGTCTTCCACAAAAACGGTGGGTGAAGGCAGAGGAGGGGGGACAGTACAAATTGGATAACAAGAGCGTGGTTTCCCTCAATAAGGACTTTAAAAGTTGGAGGCTTCAAGAAGCAGCCCTAACTCTAACTGTACACTACAGGAACCCTCAGAGGTGCCTGTTGGTTATTTAAAATTAAATCCACCCTTCTCGCAGGGGGCTGCCGGGGGGAGCCGCGCTCCTGCGCAGGCTGCGGGCAGATCCATCCTCCAGCACGGACGGTGGGAGATGGAGCCGGGGGCTCTCCCCGCACCCCTCGTGGAATATGGCTCCTACTTAGTCTCCAGCTGCCCTGGATTATACAAAGGGAAGCATTAGCCGAGCGCTGCCTGCGCTCTCCCCGGCTGGAGATGTAGCCCCGAGACACATTAACACACTTTTTACCCAGGGAAGAAAAACGCCGGCAAGATGCAGGATGCTGAACCCCTGCCTGTGTTCTCCCTCCTGTCCCCTTCCCCAGCGCGGCTTTAACCCTTTCCCCATCAAATCAGGCAAGGAGCAGAAAATAAGGCAGAGGCTGGGATTTGGGGGAGCTGCAGTGATGGGGCAGGAGGATGCAAGGGCGGGGGAGCTCCTTGCTGCCAGGGGCCACTCTTCACAGTATGCGTTTGAGAGGGATAAGGGAGAAAAGAGCTAAAGAGCAGAGCAGGGGTAGAAAAGCTTTCTCAAACTTACCGGGGAAGACGCTGGCACACAGGAGGAGGAGAAGGTTTCCTTTAGACACCAGAAATCCCATTGTGGAGCAGAGCCCAGGCTCTAGTATTGAAAGTCCCCTGCCAGGGCAACTTTTCCTCTCCGAGCCTCTGGATCCTCCAGCTTCATCCCCCTAAACTCCTTTCTCTCTCTGTCTGCCCTGCCTCTGAAAAGGGATAATAGCTGCTGGGTTGTTTGGGTTTTTTTCTTTTCTCTTCTGACTGCTTTCCAGCTCTTCCTCCTGGAAGGATGCTCTTCCCTGGGACACCGACGCCCGTCTACTTGCAAGAGATGTGTAAGGGCTGCAGAAAGCTCCTGTAAAGAGACCCGAAATGCCCAGCCTCCAGCTTGCTCCTCTCCCCTTCCTTCCAGGGTGGGTTGCCTGCTGG
>NW_010106221.1:5497-5720 GCF_000699245.1 Pterocles gutturalis | reverse complement strand
TGCTGCTGTTTTCACCCTCCCCCCAGCGCTTTGGGCAGCCTTTGCTCAGATTTTGCAGCTGATGGGCCCCCGGTGCCCCCGCCAGCCCTCGGTGGAGCAGAGAGGGAGCACAGTGTGGTTGTACATTTAATATAGTCAGACCTGCCCACCTCCTGCTTGGGAGGAGGAGAGAATCCATGCACTCCAGCAAACAGGCTGCAGGGAGGAAAAATTTCACCACCAG
>NW_010106221.1:0-5474 GCF_000699245.1 Pterocles gutturalis | reverse complement strand
GGGGGGGTGTGGAATCCAGAGCCCAGCTGCAGCCAGTGGTGGTGGAGATGGGCCCAAAAGGTTCTTAATTATGGAAAGCTTTGTCCAAGTGCTTTTCAAAATCACTTCTGTAGGCTAACAGGGTCATTGGCCTCAGAGATATTTCTGGCCTGGGCACCTATCTTTGCTGTCGATGTTTATTGGGCTGATGAACCTGCCCATGAGACAGGGCTCTGCTGGGCTTGGTGCTGTACAAATACAAATATTAGTCTCTGTCCATAGGCAACATGCAAATCAAAGGTGAGACTAAGGCAGGAGGTTCCTTGAATACATCTACATACTTGAATGTACCTTAAATATCATAGAGTCAGAATGGTTTGGGTTGGAAGGGACTTTAAAGATCATCCACAAAGAACTCCACTGAAGTCATGAAGACTTTTTGTGGAGGAAAGGATAATTCCTCCTTCTGGTGTTAGCAAGGAATTATCACTCCAGCCCTTCATCTTGCATCCCTGATTCCTTGCACGGGAGACATGGAGTAGAGCCCTCTCTGTTTCATTTTCAACCTAGCTTTGATATTAACACAATTACTTCCACACGGCTAGCAAATGGATTTCATTTTCAGGCAGAGGTAATTTTGCCAGCTGCAAAATTAATCAAAGTCTGTTCTAATAATACTAGCTACATATTTTATGTATAATAATTTCCCTCCTCCCAAAGCATCTCAGATATCTTCCAATATAATAAATTGCTGTCTGAAAATGGGGAGGATTAAAGCCACAAGAGAAATTAGGTCTGTAGTGAGATTATAAATAACACCAGTGTACTACCAAACCCATCCTGGCTTTTCTTGTCTCATATCTTCCTCAACAGTTGTCAGCCTTTTGGATGACAAACCCCACCATATTTTCCGCTGGGTGTATGGATCCTTATTTTGCCTTCCTTCCTTCCAGTGTCCTGAACCCTCATTGCAGCATCTGAGCACTGGTGACATGCTATAAAAATCTGTAGTGCTCATTGCAGGGAACCATTCATCATTAATTCAATAAACAGCAGATGTGAGATCAAATTAACTTCAAGCTGAAGCACAGGTTGCATCCTGAGAGCCAGGTCCTGTGCAGCACTGAGCACCTCTCCTTCCCATGGCCAGCAATAGGGCAGCAGAAGGGCAATCATTCCTCATCAGGGGAAAACCAGCATCACTCCCTCTCCTGTCACACACTGCAACCACAGATTCCCAAACAGCAGCAATCAGAAAAACCCATTTTTTTAAGCCCCTTTGCTCTGTGGGATCTGGAGAGAGGGGGACATCACTCCTCCACTCCTTGCTGGGGTCCAACACTGTTCGATTCATACCCAGCACTGTTAAATGGGGAAATCCTGGGCTTCAGCCCATCTTGTTCCAGCAACAAGCATCAGATACAACAAATCCTACAAACTCACAAAGGCTCCTGGTGGGAAATAGGATTTCTAAAGGCCATTTTTCAAGGAGGCTGGTACTCTGCAGAGGTCACACATTGGGCGACCAGACCCAAGGGACCCAAGATCAGTTATTCCCTTTTGAAAACCTGGGCCATAAATAACACAGGTATCCTTGACTACAGCCCCTCCTGCTCAGAGCTCATTCAAATCCCATGGACAAACCCCATCCATCTTCACCTTGCCTCGGTTCCTGTGCTGGTGAACCAGGGAGCAGGACAGCAAATGCTGCCTTTGGATTAACCCTGTAAATAATTTTGATTAAAAAAGGATTTCCTTCTTTTGGAAATTAATCATAAATCACCATTTCCTATAAGTGAAAGGCTTATTCCTCACCTCCCTGGCCCTGTTTTTATATGATGTGGGGAATGAGCATATTTTACTGGGGTTTCTGTGCCTTGAAGTGACCTTGTTAAATCTCACTGCCAGTTTCTTTCTGCTTCATTGGGCCATAACAAAATTTCCATCAGCTCCTGTGTGTATTTGGAAGGCGATGTCTTCCCCTGGTACATGTACAAGAGACTCAGTCTGACTGGGACAAAAAAAATGCTATTTAAAGGTTTTAATGATTTTTTTTTTTTTATTGTGGGAGAAAGCTGTGATTCCAGCCTGATTCTCAGGCACCCAGCTCTCAGCCTCCTCATGATTGTTATCTTTCTGTGTCTGAAAAAGATGTGGATAATTGGAGTAATCCAGATGTTTGCGAAAACTGAATGCAAACATCCCAGCTATTGAAGATTGCAGAACTAAACAGAACTAAGGCAGTGTTTCCCCCAAAGTTTTCAATGAAACCTCAGACTTGTCCTTGCAATAAGGGCAAGCCAGGAACAAGCTCATGTTCAAGTGTTTTGGGTAGAATTCCATGGTTTTGCAAGGATCAAGTAACTCTTGAATGCACTGTCTTGCATTTTCAACTTCTGCAAATCTCTTCCCCATTTTAGCCCTTTCTCAAATAATTTTTATCCTACAAAAGGCACTGAGAGAAGGGAGCTGGAGGTCCTGGGTATAAACTGTGCCTGAGCCCCCTCTCCTGCCATCACTAGTTCAATATGGGAAAAATCCAACCGCTCAAGGAGGCAGAGGCACGCTGCACTAACGGGGAATCCTGGGAGTGCACATTTCCTTTGCATTTGCCCTCTCTCTCCATGATCTTGTCTTGGATGTCACTGTCAGCTCTCCAGGGCAAGCCCCTGGTCTCCGTTTATTTTGTAAAATGTCATCTGCATGTCTGAATCTGCAGAAGTGGGACAGAATAATGATAATATCTCCTTACTCCTTCCCTGTTTGGGCTTGACACAGGGGACAAAGCCAGTTAATGGGATGCTTGAGAAACACCATCTTTGCATTCAAAGGCGATCTGAATTTTTTTTTTCCTTTTTCCATTCCTGTGACAGAGAAGATTTCTCTCTCCTGTTCCTAGCTGCTTTGTCATCAACAGAGGCTTCAAGTGGAGCAAAAGCAGAAGGAAGAAAACTGACACTGAAAGGGGAGAGATCTCTTTTCGGTGAGTGTGCACTGAAATGAGCAGGGGGACGTGCAAGGCTGCTGCTCAGATGAACAGGCTCCATCTGCCTCTGGGGAAATCTGCAAGGTACTGCTGGCCTCACAAGAGCGACTCTGATTTATTCATATTTATTTCAGACTGTCTGTGAAGTGCCAGAAGACTTTAAAAGACATTTTGAACTAAATCAAACATTTTTACTGTGTAAGAGACTTTTTGGCCATGCAGGGAAGCTGAGACACCTGCATGGGAGTGAAAACAACAGAGAAAAAGCAAGTGTAGTGATGATTGTTTCCGAAGCAGTAGATGTGGTTGTGAAGCCCAGGCTTCTCCCAGGTGTCTTTCCTTCCTGGGAGCTGGCTGTGGAGGGGATGAGTTTCCAGCTATATAATACTGCTGTAGCCTCTTATTATTTCCTGGAGCGTCCTCAAGGCAATGCTCAGACTATGGGAACAAAGGCAATGTCATGGCCTTACAACACCTACAGCATCCACAGCGAGAAACCAGCTTTCCACTGGCGATGAGCAACGCATCTGCCGTGAGATGCTCCAAAGCTGCATCACTTCCATGGTTCCTTTCTAGTTTCCATCACAAAGTCCATGCAGTGAGCAAACCTGGCAGCCTGGCTACAGGTCCCTGGGGCCACCGCAGGCACATGTCCTCCAGCCAGGGCACCACGGTCCTGCCCCAGAGCAGCACCCACGGTTCCAGCTGGGTGGAGATGCTCAATGGAGCAGATAATCTGTACACTCACAGCAGGGCAGCACGGCTAATGCAGCATCTCTCCCTCCTCGCTGTGAGCTGATTAAGATTTGAATCCAAGCACAAGAGCCCTGATGCATTAACCTAGTGTGTTGCCTTGAAATTCTCATGGATTACTGAGCTGGGAGTTAAAGGAGCTCAGCACCTTGCAGGATCAGCTCCGTAATGAAGCTCTGGGGGGGCATCCAGTTGTGTTCAGCTCTGGACAGGCTGTGCTGATGGAGAGCAGGGGGAATTCTCTCACCACCTTTGTTTCCTGGCTGGTTCCCACATCCCTCTCCTCTACAGCTGTGTACCATGCTGGTCATCTTCTTCTCCAACCAGTGACTCATGGTGTCAACACAATGCACTAATCCAGACATTTCCTCTTTGGATTTCTCCTCTTCCTGTTCCTCAGACATACCCTGGGAATTTCTGAATAAGGTTCATTATCAGTAAAGCAACAAGAGGATTGTGGTTCTGGCTATGCTAAAACAAAGCAACAAACAAAGCGAGACAACCATTGAAAATGGAAAGGAAGCAAAGCAGCAAGTCATGGCCTCATTAAAGCTTCCAGCTCTACAACTATTAAAGACAAATCAGATGAACCTCTACATCTTATTTGTAAATGCCAGACTTTGTTGTAAAGAGCCCATAAAGAGCTTTCCCTTCTCTCGAGATCCAAGAAGACAGATTTTTAAATTAGAGAACAGAAGCATGTCGCTCCAGACAAGTTTGTTCTCCAAGGATAGCTTTGGTTTCACTGCTCAGCTTTGTAGATCTAAATTAGGCTCTTGTCCTTCCTCACCAGAGGGCAAACGCTGCCCGATTTATCCACTAAAGAAATCTGGCATTGACTGGTTGCCAAATCCTTTCCCTTTTCTCTCCATAATCATCACCAGCTATGGAATCACACCTTCCCAACCAGCACAAACCTCTCTGAAGGTGCTGCATGCTACAAGCAAACCAGGGCTTGATGAGAGCCACGGTGCAATGAGCCACAGGAGGTGGCTGAAGAAGTTACAACCTCCCCTGAGCTCCTGGCCTGATGTATTAATGTGAAGTGCAATAAATCTATGGCTATGAGGGTTGGGGGCTCAGTGCTGGATGCACTGTCCATCCAGCTGGAGAGCAGGAGCTGGGAACATCTCCAGCCACTCCCTGGGTGGATCGGTGGAGCTCAGGAGGTGCCACCCTGATTTGAAGCTCTCCATCCCCATTCACAGGCACGATCTAGAACAACACGCATGCCAGGCATTAGCACCCCAAGCAGAGGTCATTTTAGCCATGGAGAGTATAGCAGAGCCTCACAGAGGCTGCTGGGAAGGCAAGGATGAGATTTGCCAGAGACAGACCTCTGAGCTCTGTCTTGATGACTGCAGGCTTCGGTTCATGCCCACACCAGTGTGAATGGGATCTGCGTCCTCTGTGCAAAAACCAGCATTAAAAACTGCAGTCAGTGCTAAAAACTTGGTCATAAATATTGTGCTTGGCATCAAGCTTTGGCCATAAATATTTCCTTGGTTAACCAATAGGAAATGATAGCTCTTCAGTCTCAATTATAGTTGAGTAGTAACTGGCTCCCACTCCTTGGCACCGGGGTCCTGCCTCTCCTGCGGGGGAAACAAGGGCAGCTTTCCCACAGCTTCTGAAGCAACCCTGAAATGCTGATTTCTGGTGATTCCCAGAATTCAACAGCATTTTGAACTCTTTATTGAGTTTGTAAGGACTAGTATGAAGAAGAAATATATAAATTTATAAATATAAATATTTA
>NW_010106220.1:0-1833 GCF_000699245.1 Pterocles gutturalis | reverse complement strand
AAGCCAGTGTCTGCTGCTTCCTTCTTCTCGCTTTTCAAGAAATGAATCACTGGCCAAATTTTGACAGGCTTTGAGAGGTACTCACCATCCAACTATTCCCATTAATGGTAATGATATTTGGGGTTCTGGGCACATTTGAAAACTATGATTTCCTATTCAACTTGTATTTAAATGAAGTCACAGCATTATTTTACATTGGTGATGGGATGGGTAGGTTCTGTTTATGGCAGGTTTAAAGGCTGATAAACCTTTCCATTGCTTGTGTGTCTTGCCTGTATACAGTTATCACATCATCTTTCTTTCCTGTTTTCGTAAGCAGTGTTTTTTTCTTCTATTATTCTTGTGGTGTTTTGCCTCGTTATTTCTGAAGGATTCTGTTATATCTCCAGAGATCGCCCTTCCTCTCCAGATACCTAATCCAGTTCCCACTTTTGGCTTGGACATGTCCTCTACCTTTTCATATCATGTCAGCAGAGCAGCCATGGGCTGAGCAGAATCATTTTGGTTTGATGCTTGTGTCAGTCTCTGCAAGCTCCACTTAAAACCACATGAACTCCTTGCAAGCACAGAAAACTTGTGTGTAGCCCACAAGCAGGTGTAACACAGGTGTTACCTCCCTTTTCAATCTGATTAAAAACAAGGTATTTGTGACTTGTCTTAAAGAAAGACTTTTATGAACCTACTCATGTGAAGTTCTCTTTGTGCTGTTGGTGTTCTCAGTATGTTTAAGGTTTTTTTAATTGTAAATTTATTATGTAAAAAGAGTTACAGAAATTCCAAAGGGGTACTGGCTCATGTTGAAAACTCTGGACCAAAATTCCCCATACCTTGTTCTTCCTACTGTCTCACAACCTTATTCACACTGAAAAGTATTCACTTCCCCAGAAGTACTTTCGGAATAAGCTAAAAGTACACTAACAAGGGCTGTAGAAACAGTTATAAGAACTAATTTTTCTGATCTCAAACCTATAGTCCTTACTCTTCCAGAATACTGACTCAGTGATATTTTCCATCATTCTGCTTATCCAAATAGTGCCGAGGAGCAAAGACTGTAGGATTAGTTTCTTATGGTCTCCTGGGCTCACACTCACAGGATTTGATAAGCAGTAGAAGAAGGAAGGGATGTTGCAGGAAGTTGAAGCTGAAAGAGATCACAGAGCTAAGGTGGTGCAGCCAGTGTAACCCAACTATGCAGCAAGCACTGTGTCTTTTGAGTCCCAGTCCAAAACTTCAACCTGAAAACTTCCCATTTTTGGTGGAGCCAGAACCCAGCTTTTATGAAGACCAAAAAAAAAAAAAAAAAAAGTGAGAAATAAACTCTGTTTTAATTCCCCTCAAAGTTCTCTTGGAATTTATATCAATGTTGCAGCACATATGAATGCAAATATAAGAGAAATGAAAATGGAGAAAAATTGTGGAGGAGGGGTTGTTGTTTTGGGTTTTGTAACATGGATTTGGTCAAAGTACGTATTTTTGTTCAAGGACTTAAAAGACATTAGAAAGTATAGTGTCTTTTGGATTATCAAAGTGTGGGAATGGAGCTGCTTTTACATCCAGTGCTGTTGAAGAGTTTGCTTTCACCTGGCAACATGCCTTTGAGCAGTTGCAGAAGGCTTTCATCTAGGTGTGTGAATAGGACCCATCATGCAGTGTGCCAGGACGTTATGTGTTCTGTGTTTGTTCTCTCACTGCTTACTTTGCATTGTAACATGCTGTTATTTTTTAATGCAGTTCCCAGCCCCCAGGCCGACACTGGCACCAGTGAATCCTGCCTGCAACTATCAGTGAGTGAACGTTTCTAAGGGCTAAACCAAATGTTTGTTCATCACTTTC
>NW_010106219.1:0-213 GCF_000699245.1 Pterocles gutturalis | reverse complement strand
CCCCACAGAGCCCCATAGCTGCCCTATAGTGACCCACAGCCACCCCGCAGAGATCCACGGCTCACAGTGACCCACAGAACCCCATAGCTGCCCTATAGGGACCTATGGAGACCCACAGCCACCGCACAGAGCCCCATAGCTGCCCCACGGTGACCCAGACTGACCCACAGCCACTCCACAGGGACCCACGGCTGCCCCATAGCAACCCACAGG
>NW_010106218.1:2149-25734 GCF_000699245.1 Pterocles gutturalis | reverse complement strand
CCGGCAGCCGTAACCGCAGCAAAGCGCCCAAGCACCTCTCCCGTCCCTGGGCTCGAGGAGCCAGCCCGCCCGGGCCCATCTGCACAGCTCCCTGTAGCCAGGACCGCTGCAGGCAAGTCCTGCCGGTCCCTTCCTGGAGGTGCCTTGTGAAAGCCGGGTAGCTTCTCCTAGGACATCATCCTGAGAGCATCAGGACTTTGCCGTCATCTGCACAGGGGGTACCCACAGGCCTTGTCTTTCCTCATAGAGCTGCTGAGGACGTGGTGGCATGTTCCCACATCCTTGGTGCAACCGCCAGGTACGGGCCCTGCCCCCTGACCGCTGCACACACCCCTGCAACACCGAGGAGTGTGCCAGATGGCTCAGCAGTCCCCGGCAGGTGGAGAGACTCTGGTCCACATGGGCCCAAAGCAGCAGGGCCTTTACTGATGGCAAGTGGCTCTAGAAAGCTTCTCACGGCTGCAGAGCTCACACTTGGGTTGTGCGGGTTAACTGGTACCTTGGCAGCTCTACAGCCCCACCTGGTACCCTGGATGGGGAACTTGGCAAGTAGACAACAATGCCAAAGATCAAACGGCAGAGGTGATTTCCTTGTCCAGGTCACCCAGTCATGCCACTCTGGTCCTGTCTGGACCTGAGACAACTGTCTTATCTCTCTCCTTTAGTCCCACCAGTCTTGGATAACTGTGGCACCTCTGGGCTGAGACAGTGGGTGTGACAAGACTGTGAGAAGACTGGGTGTTCCCCACAAGTGAGATGCTGCAGTTCAGGTGTCTCTGATTCTGTGGTGGTGAGATGGCAGTCTGCCAGTCCTTCAGCGCAGTTGAAGTCCCTCAGGGGAAGGAGAAACAGGTCTTGACAAAAGCAGTCCCACCGAATCATTCAAGGGACTTGAGCTGAATTTCAGAAACTAACAGCCCCCAAGAGTGATCTCTATGCTTTGCTGCCAGGTGCCAGGCTGGGACAATCCAGGAGACCAAGGCAGTCAAGAAGAGACATGGTTGTTGAGAAGCGCTGTCCATGAATGGAGCGCAGGAAGGAATCTAGCTGTGGACACAAATCGTGGCTGCTTGTGAAGCACCTGTCCTGGACCTGCCCTGCCTACAGGAACTGAGAGGACTTCTGGAATCATTCAGGACCTTCACAGCACATGCACACATCTTCACCATGGAGAAGTACAAGACAAGTCAGGTGCTAATGCACAGGTGATCTCCAGTGCTTCCTTTCACACACGCTGTTCTCCAGTCCTGATTGAGCTGTAGAAGATGGCATGCAGGTCTGAAGGGGGCACAAAGATGTGTTTATTTGAGGTTATTAGTGGGAGACATTTCTATTGCCTGCAGCCCTGCCCACTGCAGGCATCTAGCTATGCTAGTTGTGTGCAAGTGCTGTTTCACAGACCTGTTTTAGGTGCTGACATGGTGAATGGTTTTGCTGACCATTCCCCTTTTCAGTCTAAGACTGGGTGGCAGGGACTGGTGTCTGTACTGGGGTGTCCTTGGTAACTAAGGTGAACTCTGTTCTGTGTCTTCTTTCTTGGGACCTCTCAGTTGGTCATGCAACAGCACTTGTGCTCCATGGAGGGCCTCCAGAAGAACCAAAGAAAACACTGTTGTTAGTGCTTTCTGTTGGGATCCAACAGCAGATGTTGGAGCAATGTGCCCTGTAACTCTCTGCCATCCCACATCCTTAAGTGCTAGAAAACAGGCCAGAGGCAGGCTAGCATCACTTCTGGACATCTCTTCCCAGCCTGTGCAAACTAATGAAAAGCGGAAGGCAACCACCACAGACAGCAGAGTTCATTACGGAGCAGAGCCAACAGCAGCACAATTAAACACCGCCCCAGCCCACTGCACCAGGAGGTGCTGCAGCAAGCACCATGCCCTGCTTCATCCCTGTCTGCCAAGGACAAGGGGCCTGATGTGCCCATGGCAGGTTTGGATGGAGCTCCATGGGGAAGCCACTGATTAGTTTTACCAATTAGCATCCTATTTAACAAGAACTTCCCTAGTTCCCATGTCTCCTGCTGTAATTATTTCCTGCCCTGTGAAGTTCAAGATCACTGACTGCCATGTGTATGGGGGCACATGGTACGGAGGGGTAGGGGGGAATCTGGGCCCACACAACACCCACCAGCTTTGGGGACTGATTCAAAATGCCACTGTGATGGCAGTGTCAAAACTGGAAGACTTTTCAGAGTGTGTGGCGCTGGCATTCCCCCTCAATGTGCAAGAACTTTTATCACATTGAAAAATGTTAAATTATCAGAAGATGAAGCAAAAAATATCATTTGGTTTTAAATTAGTTTTGGAACTTTTCCTCACGGCAAAATGCTGCTATAAACAATACTTTTATACAAACAGAATCACTCTATAAAAGAAAAAATAAAGGTATTATTTTCAGCAGGGGGCTATGATGTTGGGCTGCATACTATTTTTTCCCAAGGGACCTAGAAATTTAATTTTACTTACCTTGGATGTTGCCTCAAGTCTTAAAGCTTCCTACCAGCTTGACACCAGAACATGCCAAAGAGGTTCTGTATTATGAAAATTAAGCTTAAAGCCAGAACAGATACTGATCCACCAGCTGGAATCTCAAAGCCAGCTTTGCACTTGGCAGGAAGCCATCAGTTAATAACAAGAACAAATGAGGGCTTTGTCTTAATGATAGCAGACTGTGTGCCTAAAGCAAGCATCTGGCTGCTACAGGACAGGGAACTCCTTGCCCCAAATGTGCTTGCCACGGTTAGTGATATCTCCTCTTCCACTGACTAACCTGGTGTGCTGTTTTCCTCTCTGGAGAGCTCCTGAGGCTGAGCAGAAAGTGGACAGGGGTATTCTCAAGATTTAGCATCTCAGTGTGGCCTGCAGCCTCTCACTGAACTCCAGGAAAGGGGTTAAATTACCTTGGAGGGCATTAAATTATGTCAGCTTCACCACTATGGCCCTGGCATAAGAAAGTTGTTTGTCTTCTTGCACCTGGCACATCGCTAGGTAGTGTTCTGTTGAGGAGCTCGTAGCACTAAGAAAAGTCCCAGCTTTGCCTCAGGCTACCAAAGTGAGCAATTAAATGGGACAAGAGCCAGTCCCAGGTCTGCGTGTTTGACAGTGGGAGGAGGTTGCCCAGCCTGCAAGCTGAAGAAAGTCAGCACTGTGGGATAGTTCCTGCTACAGGGTGTTGTTGCTTCCTAGTCAGGGGTAATGCCTTGTCCCATAGCTCTCTCCTTCACCCTGGATGAGAAGCTCAAGCTTGGGATAAACATTAACCCAACACAGAAGCAACCTTCCCGGGAATGCCTCTTTCCGGGGCAGTGCGCCAGGATCCAGGGGTGGATGGTGTGTCCTTGCTGTGCACTCACACTTTTGCATGCAAGGGCTCAGCTGCAGCGTACAGAGGTAATGGTGGTTCAGCTCAAAGATCCTTCCAGCCCAATACCACCCAGGGCCAAAAACAGGTGAAAAAGGGAAGCCTCCCAGCCTCTACCTGTTTGCAGCTCAGGCACTCACTGAGCCAGTAGTGCCTTTCTCTTTGCTTGGCCAGTTTGTCCTCTCAGAAGCATATAAACTCTTGGTGGTCCCAAAGTCCTGTGACAATGTGATCTACAGATTAATTCCACATTGGGAGGAGGTGAAATCAGAACCATCCTTTTGGAAGTTGGAGCTGGTATCCCAAGGTTTAGGTTAATGCAGAGACAGAAGGTTTGCGTGCACCAAAGCTCAGCAACAGCTGACTGTGGGGTGGAAAGACATCCGTTTTACCCACAGGCACCAGCACAGGCAGAGGGAGCTACTGGGCTGCACAGCCAGGTCAAACTGTTTTCCAGCCACAACGGTTGTCTGTGGCAGCACAAATTATCCTTGTGAACCTCACACAGGGGTAACCTCTGTTCAAAACACCTGCAGCACTGACTGATACTGCCTGCAGGTCTTGCAGAGGCCCAAAGGACTTCTGTAGGGCTAAGCTAACCTCTGGGCCCAGCTGGCATCTTGTGACTTTTCAGTAGCCCTGAAGTTTGTGGAGCAGAAGGGAAGGAGAATAGGGCCCACGAGGACATGCTAGCTTGGCTTCAAGATGCAGGTTCCTGCATCCACCACATTTTAGTAAAGAATGACCACAAGTGATTAGTTGGAAGTATGACCAGAGGAAATGGCCCTCAGTGAATACACATGCGGAGCAAAGACAGGAGCTGGCAAAGACACAACAGAAGAGAAACTTCTAACCACCCTGAGATAGCCTTCCCATCTGAATTAAATTAAAAATTATTTTCAGAATTTCCCATCAGGGACGACAGCTTGGTCCTTATGTGTTCTTCAGAAAAGTTTATTTTTTAACAGGTCATTATATATCACATAGGCCAATGTTTATTTATATACTGTAGACATAAGTCAGGCTCTGGTTTGGTCTAAGAATGTATGTTTCAGATGCCTTTTTTAAAAAACATATGGGCAAGGTGGAAGAAAATATTTTTAAAGTGTTGTAAAAGGCTCTGGGAAAAATGCAATTGTAAGTATACTTCTAATTTCCACGGTCTTGATTTAAAATAAATGCCTTTCAAAAGTCCATAACAGTAGCAAAAATCTGTATTTGTGTGCAGCCATGCACATAGCAGTCTGAGTAAATTAGATTAGCAACATCATCCGTAGAGAAAAACCTTCTGTCTTTTGAGCTTCTCCAGCTAGGTTTCATCATTTTAAAACCAATGCATTTATTTGAGATACTGTTCTAAGACTCCAGTAACATTTTTCATCTCATCCCACACTTTCAATGTGTGCAGCTGTCAGTGACATGCAGAGGATCTACCTCCCTGTTGCCCACCTATCCACTCTTCCCAAAACCTCATTTCCACTTTGATTGCTTCCGTACTGTGTGGCGGGCCTCCACAGATCTCTCCCAGCTCACATTTTATAGGTTTTTAAAATGGGCTGATTTGTCCAGTGGTGCCTAAGGCAGAGCTGAGGCAGACCACATGTGTCAGGTGAATAGAGGCTGGTGCTGTTTCCACTAGGGTTTGTGATCTTGGTTACAGCCCACCTGGCTGAGAAAGGCACAGGCTATGAATGGTCCTTTTCCCTCCCTCTGCAAGCACTGATGACTTTATACTACAAGAGGTTTAAAGGAGGTATCATCCACTGAATGGGCTTGGGTTCAAGGTCAGTCTGAAAACACAGACCAGAGCCCCACCCTCCCTCTTTACAGTGGGGTCTGCTGCATGCTGTCCATGCCAGCGCTGCAGGAACACCTGAATAAAGCACTGCTCAGCAAGAAAGCAGGGCAGCAGGATCTGGCACCATGTTAGGGAAAACAAGCTGTGTTTATCTGAAGCACTTGACTTATCCTGGGTCTGTAAAGAACTGAGCTGCACAGCTGGGGCATCCAGCCCAGAGGATGGGAAGGCTGGGAGGCAGGAGAGGTGGCTATCAGACCCCATTTGCGGAGGCAGGCAGGGCATCTCTGTGTGCTAGACCCATGGAGACCAGCTCCTTGGTTCAGGGGAAATTAATGGTTTTTTTCTAAAGAATATCAAGCCATCTTTTCTGACCTAGTCCAAGTGGTCTGCAGGTTCACCCCCAGAATGCCATATTTCATGGGTCAAATGCCTTAAATATTGGGAACTCCTACATAAAAGACCTCCTCTCTCACATTATGAATAGGAGTCAGAGACAGGGATATCAACGTAGAAACCCAGCACAGGGCGAGCATAGCTGGGAGGCACATAGAGATGGCCACACACTCATCCTGGCCAGGTGTGAGGTGACCAGCAGCCTCAGTGTCCCCAGTAGTCAAAGTCTCCATAACATTAGTCCCTGCCTGCTGCCAGGCTGTAGTTGGTTTCACACTGAGATGAGAGCTCCTCTGGGGAGCAAACTCACCTCTGGAAAGCACAATACTGCCAGGGTCAGGCCAACCCATAGACAGCTCTACTCAAAGCCAAACAAAGTGAAGAGGTAGCTCTCAGGATTTCCCAGCCAGGCAGGGAGACACACTGTGCTATCACGGACTTCCACAGGAACCAAAATAAACTGGAGAGACAACTCTGTTCTCCCACAACCCATTTCACTTGTCCCAGCCTGAGTCCCATGGGAAGATGTACTCCAGCTCCCAGGACTTCCTCAGGCCCAACACTGATCTGGAGACAGTGCCATGACTCAGTAACTGCAACATTAAACACACATTCTCCTGGCAGGTGGGCCACTGAAGGCACCATGCCTTCAAAGAGCAAATTTCCTTCCTGAACAATTCAGAAGCTTTAGGTACCAATGAGGGAGCGCTCTCGGTTCATTATTTATGGTGATTTTACTTGTACATAAAGTTCTCTGTCAAGCCTCCATCAGAACAGTCAGAAAAGCCCTGCCTGGCTGGGTCTTTTGTATCATGTCAGCTTCTGTCATGGTATCATAACTGGTATTTCCTATGGGTCTTCAGCTGTAATCCTGAACTGCACAGACAGAGTGGGCTGAATGGAGAGAAGTGCAGAAGAGGATAAAACTCCTTTGATACTTTCCAATCCATTACAAAGTCTGGTTTGGTCCCCAAATGGTCCTACACCTACAGCCTCGCTTTCTGGGGCAGATGGACTCCTGCTGTGACCACCTTTCCCCCTCTGCTCCATCTCTTACAGGCAGTTGCTACTGAAGACCTTCTGCAAAGTGGGAGGGAATTGATAAGGAACTCTGTTTTTGTTAAATCTCTTCTTCCTCTTCACTAACAACCTCCTTCAGGTCCTGAGGCCCCTGCTCTGCTCTCTCTTTTACATAGGCTGCCTTGATCTGTTCCAGCTCGCACAGCTCTGCCTCCAGCTCTTCCCTGTGCATTGACCGTCGGCTCCTCAGCAGTTTCATGGGGAAGGGGTTTAAGTCATTGAAGGCAATGTTCATCAGCTTCCTACAATGGAAAAGACAGGTCTGGTGAACTGATTTACTGGCTGGTAACAGACAAGCCAAGTGCATCCTGGGGTAGGCAAGGAGTAGGGCCTCAGATTTCAGCTTTCTGAGCTCAAAAGTCACCAGGCAGCAGTCTTAAAGGAATCACAGGTAATTTCTTCTCACACAAACACCAACCCAAGCAACGCTTTAAACAGCCTTACACCACACCACCTTTTACAGTACCGGTGTGCAGCCACCACTCAGGAGATGGTGGATCAGATGCCAATTCTGATGGCCCCTGGGGGAGGAATATTCCCAATGGTGAGCTCTTCTTATCACAGAATTCTTCGTCTCAGACACATGTTGCCATCAAAGGTTGTGAGTGTTGCTGTGTTCCCAAACACCCCAACTGCAGCTGAGAGAAATCCAGCAAGTGGCAGCAAAATTCCAACTGCTGCTAAAAGAGGCTGACCCAAACTCTGTGGCCTGCTCTGCTGCAGAATGCCTTTGCCCGAGCCAAAAAGACTTTAAGTAACTCCATAAAGGGAAAGTCAAAAAGAGACAAATGGATCTGTGTCCCATGGACCTGCCAGTGTACATGCATCTCTCTTTAACAGACTGGTCACAACTCTTTTTAGGCTAACCTAACAGCAAGCAAGTACAAACCCAGGATGGGTTGTACAACCCACAGTCCTACCTGCCATCCGTGATCATTCTCGTGAAAAAGCGTAGGTACTGGTAGATCTCCACACTGTCATGAATTCTTAGTATTTCATCCTCATTGTATTTAAAAATTGCAAGAGCATAGCGGAAAATCACCTGGAGGGTTGAAACATATTTGAGTTGACAAAGTCTTAGGCAGCTGAGGGACCAGGCCCTTCTGGTGTAAAACAGGGGGAAAGGCACACAGCACTGCAGCACAGGCTGGACACTGGGCTTCTCCTGCTCTCAGTAGGCTGTTAGGGCAGGTCTAGAGAAGCATAGAGCTAGTCCCAAGAGAATGACCCTCTGTAAGCTAATTTACAACCCCAGAGCATACCAGGTCCTCCAAAAGCACCCCACAGGGATTTTGCAAGGGTTCTCCAGTTCTCCCTATGAACAGGGGCAATGAAAGACTCATACTTCCACAAATACTAACTCTCTGCCCATCTTCTGCTCCCTGTATGTGTCATACTCAGAGCTATGTCTGGGTCACAGAGCAGAAGACACCATGGCCTGTCAGAGAGCTGTTTCATAGCAGGTCTACCCGCTAAAAAGTGACAAGGATGCTGTGCACAGTATCAGGGACTAGGTCTGCCTACCGGCAGCAAGTACACAGACAACACAAAGGCTGGGAAGCCTCGAGGCACCCCATCAAATAGGCACGATAGGACAAGAGGCTCAACCCCACATCTCTTAGGCATGTGTTTGTCCGTGGCCCTGCCGTAATGTCACAGAGGTGGTTTCAGATGGGTTATATTGAGAGTTGCACCTTAGTTCCCTCGTACAAGAAGGCATCCCACACTCGCAGGAGGATGTCACTGACCAGGCTGTCCACAAAGGCCACCAGAAACCAATTGAAGGTGATGAGTGAGACATCAATCCGATACTGCTCAAAATGAGCCATGAGGCGAGGCAGCTTGTCTGACAGGAAGTCTTTGAAGACTCTCTGATCTACCTAAGTTGACAGAAAAAAACAAAGTCCTAGTCAAGACAAATCCTGGTGTTGGAGGAGAGGAACGGTGCAACAGCACTGTGGCCCATGCATGCAATGGTAATCACTGGTGCTGCCTTTTAGCCTAACCGCATCCTAGGAAAAGCAGAGCATCCTTTTTATCTCCCAACCCTTCAAAATTACTGAGCAGTGTACTTGTATGGTGTACTCAGTGCAAGGTGTGGAGTTGTAACAGGGCCAATATACAAGCAGAGATATATACATTCTTCTTACTCAGAGGATGGTATTCCTTCCCAACCTCACAGTCAAGAGGGAAAATGCTGGCACATATTCCGACGTCAGTCCTACTGTGATTTTCTGTGATGTCATGAGCATCCAATTGAATGACAGGGATTAAAACCTGCCCAGGTCTGAATGACTGACTGCACATGGCCCAACAGAGTAAACACCTAGAATCCCTCTGACTTTGCAAGCAGGACCTGATCTTCTCATGTAGCTTCCCTTTGTGGCCTGAGTACTGTCTATGCTGTGCTTCTGGTTGCATGAGCTGAGACACAGAAATGCAGTTGGTGAGATCCTTGACCCAGGTTTAGAAAGGCCTCATCTCAGGGAAGCAATGGTTTCATGAGAGGAAGTGCTAAGGAGCAAGATCATGGTAAGGTCTTTCCCTGTGCCATATCTTACTCCTGCCCTACCTGTCAGCCCACTTAGCTGTGGCACAACAGTACAAACCAGATGAGGTGATATGCTTGGTCTTTAAAATCTGCAAGAGCTAAACCTTAAGTTTTCCAGCCAACTCAGAGCTTTCACTTTATCAAGCCAATCCACAAAGCATCGCCCTAGACCTTCCTCTTTACGTGGGTCTTGGCTAGACATTCAGAGACCAACCATGAGGTCAGAAAGTCTTTCTAAAAAAGGCACCCTCAGCTGACAGTCTTTTCTCACCAACCGTAAGAGCCTCTGTGTCTTTGGTCTGCTATGTTTTCCCTGCCAATCACTATTTGTCAGGTACTGAGCACTGCCTACTCAATCTCACAGCTAACACTACCTGCTCCAGACAGACATTTTGCTATCTGCACAGTGATTTGGATGCTTCCCCAGGCTGTGGGTTTGCCTCTCCGCTAGCACACCACTGTCTCAGTAAACGTTAGTCAACAAATTCAGTGGCACAATCAGTCACTCTCAGCTACTGGTGCTTGTAGCCTCAGCTATTTTGGGCCCACAGTTACAACCCTCTTCACTCTGAAAAAAATCACACACAATAAAGACACCAAGGTCACAGCCAGGTTCACCAGACTGGGCACTGCTGGGTGTGGGTAGTAATTACAATTCCATTGAAATGTACTGGATTTGTCTTGGCTCTATGCCTCCCTGGGAGGACGTATTATATCTCATACAAGACACCACATCTTGAAAACCTTGAAATGCAGTGACTTTGAACCAGGAGGACAAGTTACTCACAGAACAATATTTTACATCAAATGGCCAGAGGGTGTTCTGATCTGGAGGGAACCCCAAAGCCAGAATTAACACAGTATTTGTTCATGAACCAAGGGAAGTACAGTGAATATAAAAATCTCAGTATTTTCTTCCATCTGCACATGGCACTCTGAAGATAGGATGCAGTTTCCAAAGAAACATCTGAAGGGCTGCAGATTGATACCTTCTTCATACTTAGTTCTATACATGTTGGAGTTTGCTGCTTCACCTCTACTAGGCCCTCCTTAAAATAAGTAACTGTGCAATGAATAGGCACCTTTCCTCTGACTAACCTGGCATTCAAGTGATTACCCAGTGGCAGTGCCCAGTCTCCTAGGGCTGGGGATCAATTTTGCTGCTCCTGTGTGTAACAACTTTGTACTCTCAAGTCTACAACACCTCTGCAATGGAAGGGATTGCAAGGTGGTATCACTGTCCTGTGAGAAATCAAACACATTGCAAGCTGACTGCTTGCTTTTAAACCTTTACTGTAAATCACTGCATCAGAGTCCAAGCAGATGTGAGGGTGCCAAGCTCACCTGCGATGTTATCAGTGTGTCACTGTAGTAGTCTGCTGGCATTAAGTTCTCCACAATATGGACTAGGCACCAGAAAGCACTTTCCTCATCTTCCAGGACCAGTAGGGCAACAGCTGCCAATCTGTGATGGACAAGACATGGTGATTCCATTTCCTCCACCTCTTCTCAGCAAAAAGGGAAATTATCAGGGTGTTCTTCTGCTCAGCACACTAAGACTTACAAATTCAGCCCAGTTTCATGCTGTTATTCTGGGACTATGTCACTCTACCTCCTATTGCTACTCGTTCCCATACTGTAACTATGGGGATGCCAAACAAGTGCATCCTGCTGCTTGCTTTACCCAGCAACAACACTGGGTGAAAAAAGACACCAAATGCATAACTCTGCAGGAAAATACCTAGAGCTAGGACAGAAATAGGGAGAGGCAGGAGCCTGGGGTTGCTTGAATCACAGCCTAAAGTATGCGTCTACACCTTCTCAGGGCTATCCCGTGAAGAAGTAGCATACCTGGCTCCTCACCTGTTCAGTCCCTGGCAGTATCCAATGGCAGGATTGTGCCAGGAGAATGCCAGCAACACCCTCCGGAGCTTGGGGATGAGCTGGGAGGTAGGAGACAAAAAATGCTTGTTGTTGGTAAGTGTGCGGGGCAGGTCAAGCTCAATCTGCCTGCAGGCAGGGTGCTCGGTGCTCCTGCTTTGTCGTAACAGCCGCTGGTAGTGGTCAGGCAGATGGCTGCAGTGCCGGCTGACAATCCACCTCCAGACCCGCTTCCGATTCTTCGGATCAGGCTCTTCAGGTCTGCAGAGGGGCTCAGCTCTCCAATGCTGTTCCACCTGTCACGGAGGGGCTTCTCCACTGCTTCCTGGCTCCGCAGGTTGTTGGACTTTATCTCCAGGGCTTGGATCTTAGCCAGAAGCTTCCAGTCCTCAACTTCATAGTCAGGTACAGTCATAAACCCATACTCATCATACTCACTAGAGGTACACAAGGTAGAGGTTAGTTCAAAGGATGGTGCTGGTACCTGCAACCAAGGGCCAATCAGTGCTTGGGGCCATGCCAACTACAGCCTGCTGCCAGGTTCCTGTCACCCATGCCAGAGCACAGGTACTCCTCCTTCACTTCTCTGTCAGCTTCATGTGAGAGCCTACCATGCCCACAGTCTCAGAGCCTTGAAGACAAATGACAGCCTGCAGCAATGGCATACACACACAAGCTCAAGTGTAACTTTGCTCTGAGCTACAGCCCAGCATCATTAGACCTCTGTCACCTCGCCTGATCCCCCTCCCCTAAGGGAGTATCTCCCTACCATGCCCTAGCACAGAGACAATTCTGTAGGAAGGGACTGTAAAGGCTTTGGCGCATCAAACTAAAGAACAGAGATCCACAGTCCCTTCTGATGTGTCCCTGTCAATAATGCAAATCTCCGACTGATCAGAAAACACCAGTAGTGCTGATAGTACAGCTCATTGAGGGTTTCTGCACCGTCAGTCCACAGGCTGGGATACTTGTAAGCTATCTTTATATTCTTGACAGAAAGACCAAGCCTGGCCTTGGCATCTTATCTCCAAAGCCAAGAGATACCTACAAGTCTGACCAACCAGATGAAATGGAAACCGTGACAGAAATGGGGCACTAACTGGACACAAAACCATAAACACAAATGCAGGGACCCCAGCAGCACCAGTGGCAAGGCTCTCTGGAGGTCTCTAATCCAGCCCCCCTTCACTGCAGGATTGTCCCCAGGACTAGAACAGGGCAACAGTGGCTTTGTACAGCTGGGACCAGAAAACCCCAAAGGATGGAGATCCCCTGCCTCCCAGGTGGCCTCCTCTCCTACAGAAGGAGTTTATTATGGCAGATGAAGTTGCTAAGCCACTATCCATCATATCTGAGAAGTCATAGGAGACTGGTGAAGTTGACAGTAACTGGAAAAGGCGAAACAAACCCTCACTTTTAAAAAGCAAAAACAAAGGACAACCCAGGGAACAACAGGCCGGTCAGTCTCACCTCTGTGCCCAGCAAGATCATGGAGCAGATCCTCCTGGAGACTATGCTCAGGCACATAGAAAATAAAGAAGTGACTGGTGACAGCCAGCATGGCTTCATTAATGGCAAATCATGCCTGACAAATCTGGTGGCCTTCTATGACAGGGTTACATGTTGTTGGACAAGGGAAGAGCAGCTATCATCATCTACCCGGACTTGTGCAAAGCCTTTGACACTGTCCCACATGACATCCTTGTATCTAAATTGGAGAGACATAGATTTGACAGTTGGACCACTCAGTGGATAAGGAACTGGCTGGATGGTTGCACTCAAAGAGTTGTGGTCAACAGCTCCATGTCCAAGTGGAGACCAATGACAAGTGGCATTCCGCAGGGGTCGGTACTGGGACCGGTGTTGTGTTACATCTTTGTGGGAGACATGGACAGTGGGATTGAGTGTGCCCTCAGCAAGTTTGCTGACGACATGACACCAAGCTGTATGGCGTGGCTGACACTGGAGGGAAGGGATGCCATCCAGAGGGACCTTGGCAGGCTTGAAAGGTGGGCCCATGCCAACCTCATGAAGTTCAACAAGGCCAAGTGCAAGGTCCTGCACGTGGGTCAAGGCAATCGCAAGCACAAATACAGGCTGGGTGGAGAGTGGATAGAGAGCAGTCCTGAGGAGAAGGACTTGGGGTGCCGGTTGATGAAAAGCTCAACATGACCCGGCAGTGTGTGCTTCCAGCCCAGAAAGCCAACTGTGTCCTGGGCTGCATGAAAAGAAGCGTGACCAGCAGGTTGGGTGAGGCAATTCTCCCCCTCCACTCCACTCTCATGAGACCCCACCTGGAGTACTGTGTCCAGCTCTGAGGCCCCCAACGTAAGAATAACACAGACCTGTTGGAGCAAGTCCAGATGAGGGCCACAAAGATTATCATAAGGCTGGAACACCTCTCCTATGAGGACAGGCTGAGAGACTTGGGGTTGTTCAGCCTGGAGAAGGGAAGGCTCCGGCGACACCTTATAGCAGCCTTCCAGTACTTAAAGGAGGCTACAGGAGAGATGGGGAGGGACTTTTGATAATGAGTGTAGTGATAGGATGAGGGGTAACAGTTTTAAGCTGAAAGAGGGTAGATTTAGACTAGATATTAAGAGGAAATTTTTCACTCTGACGGTGATGAGACACTGGAACAGGTTGCCCAGAGAAGCTGTGGATGCCCCATCCCTGGAGGTGTTCAAGGCCAGGCTGGATGAGGCTTTGAGCAACCTGCTCTATTGGGAGGTGTGCCTGCCCATGGCAGGGAGGTTGGAACTCAGTGATCTTTGAGGTCCCTTCCAACCCTAACCATTCTATGATTCTATGATCCCTATGTCCAGTGTTTACCTCCGAGGTACAACATGGCTGTTGTTGCTTGCTATACTGTCTGCCACTGCCAAGAAAAGTTTAGCTGTACCATCTTTAATTTCCCCTTTCTACAGTGATATGCTGCTATCAGATATTCATGGTCTCCACACCACCAAACTAAACCAGCCTCCTCAACCTCCACTCCAAGGTCATGGCTCCAAGTCCCTGCTACAGAAATGTCCCCAGGTCTTTCTTGCCTGTTCATTCCCCTCCACGGCCCGACTCCTACAAGCATGCAAATATCCCCATGCTCTTTCCTCCTACCTTACAGGGTTCAGGTTAAAACCTTCTTCTGCTCCTTCCTTTACGTCCCACTGGAGCGCTTCCTGGATGAGGTTCCTCACCAACTCAGCATGGGAGCTGGGCAGGCCAGGCTCAGCCTCCTGCAGCTTCCGCAAGACTGTCAGGTATTTGCTCTCCATCTGGCAGTTTCGTGCTTGCAGGCAGGCATACTGATGGGGAAACAAGAGGGAATGAGCTGGTTCATTGATGGTTCTTCTTGCATTTCCACTGCTCTCTACTGGCCTGGTCTACATATAAAGTGAAGACTCCTGAACAGCAAAGCCCCAGAAGACACATCCAGCAGTTTTCCTCAGTAAGTGGAAGTGCAACCATGACTGAATCACCATGGCCTACGAACAAGCACAAGCTGCAGTAGCTAGCATGCAACAGAAGTTGCTTATTGAGTGGGAGACCTACTACAGTATCACCTACTTTAGCTACAGTATTGCATCAGTGGATGGCCATATCCCAGCCAGCTCGGCTCAGAACACAACCAAAGAGCCACCACTGCAGCTGAGTTCTCTGCAGGCTTTTTCCCTGCTCTTCAGACAAGTTCTCTACCTGACACTAAGCTGTATCCTGACAAAACAAGCCGCTCCTGGGACTGAGCTATGACCATACCATTTTCAGGACACATGGTAGCACCACACAGAAGGTGACCATAAGCCCCTCAGCAACCCCAGTCCCATGCCACTGGTACATAATATTTCTCAAGCACAGGAAGCCCAAGTGAGTTCAAACAGCAGGACAGTCCCTGCCACCATCATACTCCTGGGCACACAAAACAGAAAAAATGAATGAGGACTGTTATACCTACTCCACAAGTGGGAAACTGAAGCCACACTGGTGACAAGACTCACCCAGTGTCTCATAGGAAGCTCAGTGAAGACTCCTGCTCAGTGGGAAGCAGCAGTTGAAAACAAAAATTAAACAGAAACCACAGAGAGAATTAGTCTGCACATAGAGGGGGCAGAAAGGAGTGTGGACTACTGTTGTACTACCACTTTAACCAGCATTTTACCTCACATTAAGAATGCTGATTATTTCCTTTCTGAAGATTACGGCAGTTTCAGGATCAGAGAAGGGCAGTAAGTTAGGAGGTAGGCAAGGTTTCAAAGGACTAGAAAGCAAACAGATGTAAGAATAGTTATAATATTTCAGAAGCACCTTTTTGCCCTGTTCCAGAATTCAAGACTGTGGAGACATACCTTAAAACCCAGGGAAGTAAAACCCAGGGAAAACCCACAGAACAAACACCAGCACATACCACTAGCCTGGGGAAGTGGTTCAGGACCAGAAGGTAGGATTAGACAAGTCCGAGAGTAACCAGGTTATGCACACTTACAAGGATAGAAATAAAAACAGAGCTTAACAGAATGTAAGAACTCTGATCTAGCTGCAGGACCTAAGAGTGCTGCCACCTGGCAGTGCCAAGCCTGGCAGAGGAACTGAGACTAGATGGAGCCAAGGCTCAGTCTGCCAGCTCTCAGGAAAATTTTCAGATTCCCTGCACAGAGTATCACTTTTTCATTTGTATCCAAAAGCATAGCTGAAATGCAGAAATCTGCATTAAGATTCAGCATCCTTAAGACAGAGTTTTGCAGGTATTTTACTTTTACTGAAGAATTAAAATGATCATGTCTAATTTGGGAACAATACAAAGCAGAAAAAAAAGGTCACACTAAAAAAACACAATGGGAATAAAGCTTATTCCTGGTGTGTTTTGGACCAAAACCCTTTCCAGTGCTGACTTTGGAAATAAAATAATAACAGGTCTTGCCAAGGAAAATAAGTCATTTTGCCTTACCTTCATCAGAAGGGCTTTTTCATTCTCAGCAACGCTTGTCCAGAGTCGAGTAACCTGGTGGATCTCCGAGTTGAGAAATTGGTTCTGAGTTTTGTATGCATTAATATCATCCTGCCACAAAGCAAAATAGTCACACACAAGGAGAGTTATTGAGGAGCTTGGAATCCCCTCCCAATTCAGGGACATCAGGTATGGAGTGCGTTAAGGACAAGAAAATATCTTAACAATTTTGTGTTTTGGGGAGAAGAGAGGACTTCCCAGGACAAATATTGCCTACAAAGGAAAATAAGGCACAACATTAAATAGGAATGTCATGCATAGACAAGACACTTGAAAATGCTAAGCACACTGCATGTACGTGCTTAGAAAACCCACAGACATCTGGGTGATATAAAACTAGAGAAGCACCTAAATAAGATGAAGAATATATGTGTTTTGTTCTGGTTTTTTTTTTTTCAAAAACTGACACAAATTTCAACCCCATGGCTGTCAGCAAAAAAACCAGTCTCCCACAACGCAGTAAGTGGGGCTTTTGGCAAATCTCCACTCCATGCTACCTGATGCATATAGTGACATGCAACAGGCGGGATTTGAAAGAACCAGGATGTATTGGGAAACTGTTTGCAAGAGGGAAACACAGAGGAATAAAGCTAGCAAAGGCAGCAAGTGAGACTGCAGTTGTGAAACAAAAGAAGAGCGAAAAAAGAGGCAGGCACTGACTGGTGACAAAAGTAAAACAAAATAGACTCTGAGCTGAAGCTGAAACTGACCCAGATGCTTTAGAGTGCCCTACTGGTATCAGGCGAGCCCCTTCCTGCCTTATTCTGGTTCTGGATGGAGCAACTAGCAGAAATATATTCTGTACCTCCCACAAGGAACACCCTCCCACTAAACCAGAGAGCACAGAAATGGGAGCCTCAAAATGACCTGTGCCATCTCACACACACCTTCAGGTGCTCAATCTCCTCCTGCTGCTTATACAGTGTCTCTGCAGTGATAGTGTTGGCTTCCTGCAAGGGGTCAGAGAACTCTCGAGCCATCTGCTCCGTCAAGGCCATGATGACTTCCTGTTTGGCGTGGTTCTTCTCCATTAGAAGCTGCACATGCTCCTTGAGTTCCTGGATGTGGCTGTCTCTCAGAGTCAGTATCTGCTCCAGTTCCTTCTTTTCTCGCTCAAGAGCTTCCAGTCGACTGGTGAGATCGGCGATTTGTCTCACTTTGTGGCGCACCATCTCCAGCCTGTCTTTATCATCTACTGCGGTGAGATACATGCTAGATACTCGCTTCTCCTGTTGGGCTGCCTCCAGAGCTTTGTGGAGAAGTTTAACCAGCTCCTGGAAAGGGAATGCAAAGCCATCACATCATAGTGCTGCCCAGGGCAATAGCAGCACAGACAGCACGGACTCAGCCAATAACAAGTGAACAGTGAAAGGTCCTCGGGATCTTGAAACTGACTCCTTTCAGAAGCAAAACGAATGCAGCAACCTTGAAATCATAGTGCCTCCCCAGCAGAGCAACTCTGCTCTCAGAGCTGCACCTGAAAGATCTCTGCAGCAGGCTACAGGTGACTTGACTTTAGGTGAACTGTTAACAGACAAGCTGCTGCTGCTCACACTATGTGAATTCTGGCTTTCCTACAGTCATCCCTCTTGGGAGGCCCTGCAGACACCAGAGAAGCTCCAGATCTGGTCAGCAGCGTGGTAAAATGGGAGGGAGGGAAATAAGGCAAGCTGTATTTGGCTGTGCTACCAGAAGGAAACTACTGTATCCATTTTAACCTTCCTTCTGCCAGAGTCTTCCTTCACTCCATCCCATGAGAAGGCATAAAAGCTTGCCCCAGCAACATGCTGCTGATTCAGGCTCCACCATCTCAGCCATTTAAGGAAGCAAATCAAGGATGCACCTGATTGCCCACCATGGGACCTGGCTCTCCTCCCTCTTCTACTGCAAGAGTTACTAGCATCATCAGTGGAAAGCCTGGTATTACTACATGATTATGAAGAAGAACAGTACCATTAAGGAGAGACAGCCCTTGCAGTGACCCATGGTCCAAAACACACCAGGAATAAGCTTTATTCCCATTGTGGTTTTTTAGAGTGACCCATACATTCACTGAGAAATAAGAGATGCACCAGCAAGACACCTGCAGAGCGCACTTGGATTTGTTCTACCTCCCTTTTCCAGCCCATCTGCTAGCTGCACTTCCTAGCAATGGCTGAAGGACAGCCTGTTCTCCCTTGTGCTGTGCACGTACAAAGGGGTAACACCAGGAGCTTCAACTGGTGAGTGCCAGTGAGTGCCCGCTGAGCACTTCTCAGCCTGACACCAAGGTATAAGGGAGTCCCTGTGACCAGCCTCAGGGCAATGCCCTTAGAAGCAGCAGACTCTTCGCCACACTCACCTTCTGTGACTTGACTTCCTTTGTGAGTGTCAGGATCTGTTGCTGTAGGACACTCACTTTATCCATTGGGTTCCTCTCCCTAGACAGTTCTTCAGGTGAGCCTGGGAAGCCGCAGTTCATCCACCTGGCTTTCCTAACCCAGTTCAGCCTGGGCTCCAGCCTCCCATTCTCCGGGGTCCCCTCCTTAACTGAAGAGAAATATGGTTAATTTCACAGATTTGGGTTGCTGTTATGGACTCCTGAGTCTTACTATGGGGGACTCACAACAGCTCATCAGAAAAGATTGACATACAGGTAAAGGAAAATTGACCTGCTGTGATCCATAGGGTCAAAGCCCAGACAGTAGGGATAAGCCACTGGTACCCCCAGAATAAATAAAGCCCTGACGTTAACCCACTTTGCACCCCGCCCATCTATCTTGCACACAGCAAGTGCAAGTTACCATCACGGAGACGTAACTTCCCAAGCATGCAGTGCAGCTGCCAAGCTTAGCCTGTGACAATGCAGCAATTTAACTTCTACCTCAAGGAAATATCAGTATGGGCTGGCACCATGCACTGTATTTTTGCCTCTGCAGAAGTTTCCAGAGGTAGGAGATAGACAGATGCAGACTGAAGCAGAGCCAAAAGAGTCAGTCTTGTGACAACACAGGAAGGGACTTCAGACAATGTGATAGTTTTCAGGTCCAATGACAACTCCCCACCCTCTCTTTCCCTTCCCTGCTAAGTCTGACTCCCTGCTAGAGGGCATCATACTCAGACCAGCTTACACAGCTCAGTAACACGCACCTCCATACCCTGCCTCCACCTCTGCCTCTTGTTCCTCATCTGTGTTCTCAGGATGCTCTTGGAATTCACCAAAGCTAAAGACATTCCCATTGTCCCCCCATTGCTGCTTGGAGCCACAGATATTGTAGACAGTGTTTCTGAAACAAGAAGAGATCAAGACAGCCTACTGAACAGGAGAAGTCATGATCACTGCAGTCCGTGCATATTCAAACTATTCAATGCCTTATCTCTCCTCAGATCCCACCCCTCTTCCCAAAACCTGTTTCCTTCATGTGCTGAGAAAATGAACTGTTGACAGCACTGGTGGATCTGAGGGATGCAAGGTTGTAACTGGTGTAAATCGGGAAGGTGCCACAAAATCAGTACCAGCACAGCAATGTAAATCAGCTGGAGATCTTTCCCCATGTGCTTGAGCCCTGTACACAAACACATCAGGCTGGACAGAGGGATCATAGGTAACAGTAGACCAACCACGTTCCTCCCTCTCTCCCTCCCCTCTCTTCCTCTTCTTTTCTCTTTTCCCTTCCCTCCCCACTGCCTGCCCTTCCTTATCTCACTGTGGAAATACCCAGGTGCCAAGAAAAGCTCAGCTATCTATCTAGCACAGCGAACACTGCCACAATTATCATATTTGAAGCAGCAACAGGTCCTGTGCTCTCAACCACATTTAATGACCTTGCCATAACAAGCTCAATAGACTTCAATGCAGTAAAGAGATTCAGCAACAAAACTGCAATCAGACACAGAACCAGGTTGCTACAGCTGCTGCTATCAGATATTGCCAGAATCACTAAGAGATAACTTACAGCACTATGCAGAATCACAAATGCACAAGTATTTCCTGTAAAACATATAGAAGAGAGACAGTTGCTTATTTCTACACAGGTCTTTTCCCTTCTCCTCCTGTGTCATCCACCAGCTAAAGCAGAAAAAGCCCCTTGTTTTGAGGTCTACAAAAGACTCAGTGTCAGCTACTTCCTGTAAATGAACTTGGCATTTAGATATTGTTCTCCTTTTCCCTTGGTACTGTAAGGCTCCACAGCAGAAGAGCAGACATTTCTGACCTCAGGAAACACACTGGCACATAAGATCAGCAGACCTTCATTCCCCGTAGTCTGCAGTTGGCATTCATCCAGTGCAACTTTCCTATTTTTCTCAACCTCATGGTGCACTTTGTTTTCCCTCTGAGACAGCAGCAGCTCAGGGATGTGATGAACTTAGCTGAAACCAGACTCACTACACTCATGAAGACCCAGCCTGATAGTGACAGAACGTGAAGAAACATTCACAGAAACAGGGGATTTGGAGCTGAAAAGAGGCAACTAACAAAGGCAAGGCAGGGAAGGAGATAGAATTATACTATTTTTAATCAAAGTGAGGAGGACAGAATGCATAGCCTGCAAAATAGTACAGCTGACTCTGATCCTCTTTGGTCCCATGGGGGATCTTTCTTCCTGTCAGCATCAGATTGTAGCCACAGTAATGGTGGTAAAAAACTATATCCAGCCTCCCCATGGAAAACATTTGTCAGTTGCCAGGCTGCCTACCACACCTGTGAGCACTGAACACATTTTTGGTTATGCAGAAATAAGTGACTAGGACACACCTAAGGAGATACAGATGGGGGTTATATTTGTGCAACTGTAACTGCCCAAGGCTTCTAACTTGCAGCCCTGATGGAGCTACACATTACAACTGCAAATAGCAGCATCATTGTAGGCAGGAGGAATATTCACATGCTTGAAACTCTGCAAGGAGTAGGAAGCAATGCAGTGTCGGGCCATATTACAGGCTCAAGTACCTTTTGCTTGGAGTTCCTGCTTTAGAGAGTGCACTACATTAAAGGTCCTTTGAAACCACTGGAAAGTGCTAATGGGCTTCTCTCACTAGCCTGCAGAGTACAGCTTGACCTCCCTGTGTGCCCTTCCAAGACCGATGTGCAGACACATCGCAGCAAGCATGCAAACAATCAACTACACTGAAAAAAGTTTAACCCAGCCCTAAGTCTGCCACTAGGATGTCTGCTAAGAGAGCTGGATGATGTGAAACACATTAGAACAGGGGGATGTGACAGACCCTCTGTTGGGAAGTTTACTTTTGCATAGAATATCCTTCAAAAAGCTGCTTCATGGTTCTTCGACCTAGGCAAGAGTCCCATTTCACACTATATGTGACAGGCAAAGAAGGTACAAAGTGACAGGCCAGCATGTCAACCACACTGCAGCTCTCCTCATCCACTTACTGTATCTCTGTCCAAGGGTGTTTAAGGGAGATGTTCTGCAAAGCAGTAGATGTTTGGGGTGCAGGCAAAGACGCTGCCTTTAAACCCACTGCTTCCGTCGGTGTTTTCACTGGAGGCAGAAAGTCTTCATCGCCAACAACATCTATGTGAAAACAAACCAGGACACAGAAGGAAGACAGACTTCCATTGGACTTTGGCTCCTTCATGTAATTTCAGAGCCACAACATCCACAACATTCTACTACAGGTATACATTCCCTGGCTGGGTGGAACAAGGACAGCAGAGCAGGTTTCCTTAGTTTTAGGCCAAATTACAGAAGGTTCCACCTACAAATACAGTCATCTATTCAAGGACAGTCAAGTGACTTCCATTGTTATGCGAGAATCACTAACACTAAACAATCACATTTTAAGCCCCTTAAGGAATAAGGAAATGAGCTACTGCTGTTCTTTTCCCCTATCCCAAACAGTGTTTGATAGTTTTAATGTGCAGGTAACACTCCACAAACACAGTTTGTTTCCAAATTACTGCCTGCTGCAGCAAAATGCCAAGGTACCCAGAATCTTTTAGAGCAGATGCCTACTGTGGAGGGCGTTGTTTGTTTCAAAGAAAATGTGCATCCAGTCATCACTGAACAGGTGGACGCTCTGCTTGTGCTCTTCCCTGACCCACTGGCCTGTGTACTCCCACTGCTAGGAATGCACATTTTCACCCCACCACTGCAAAAAAAAAAAAAAAACCAACCTTGCTTGCTGTAAATCTCACAGGCCTCGGAAGAGGAGGAGGATACACCGAACGTGCACACTTCACATACATGAGGCAAATCAAGAGAGAATTCACGATCATAAGATGCCTGAGCATCTCCAACCACATGCTGTGGATTAGGAGACATTCATCCATAATAAGGCCAAAGGTTCCAAACATCAACCAAGTGCTGATGGTTGGCACCTGCATTTAAAAACCTGGTCAAAACCTCTGTACACTTGCAGATGAGGAGCACCATTCATCACTGGGGGCTGAAAGCAAAAGAAAGGCTGACATATGTGACACCTACTTGTTCTACCAGCCAGAGGTTCATTCACAAGCTGGGAGGTGCCCACAGGAAATCTGCTCTGAGCGCTGCAAAATTCCCAACGTCTCATTTGTAGCTGCTGCAGCCAGTACATCATAGCCTGTTTGCTGATTGCCTAACGGAACACAAAACAGGAAGGGTAGGGGAGTAATCTCATCAGTATGAGACACATCCTGAAAGGCTGATCACCGCTTTACTGCCCAGGTCAGCAGAAACACAGGCCAGCTGTGTCAAGCCTATGCTATATCCTCTGGTTCTAATACTGATTTGGGAGGACAGAGTAAATCTTCAGCATGGCCTTACTAACGGAACCTCAGTAGAACACTGACCAAAAAACACTTTTTGGTTTACTATGCTCCAAGGCTAAGCAGAAATCTCACAATTATTTTAGCCAGGAATCACCCACAGAGCTTCTTAATGGTGATTTTCACAGAAATAAAAATCTAGCAAAGGTTCCTGCTGGAGCAACCATTTTAGACAGTGGAGCTCACTGCTGTTCAGCAAATTACACGGGGACTGCAGGACTCCTCAATTATTTTAATTCAGCACAGAGTTTGGCTTTTACTCCTATTCTGTTAAACAACAGACATCTCACAGATAATGGAGTCCCAGTCTTGCCAAAACAATGCAAAAAATTTAGGCTGAAATGGTAATAGTCCGGGCAGGGAGGACTAAAGTGAAACTCAAGCTAAGGTCTCTTAGCAGAAATGTGTCTGTCTGATTGGGAATGTTTTGTAACAGCCCCCACAAGAAGACACTGCTCCTTACCTTCAAAGTAAAAACTCTGCTTGGTGTTCTGATCTCAAAAACCCCTTCCCCATTTTCCACCTTGCAGTCAAAGCTGGCACTGAAGAGATCTATAGACCCCAAAGGGCTGATGTCCTGTGCAGTTCTGTAGTATAGTAAATTACATTTGTTGTCATCATAAAAGAACCACCGAGACTTCCAGGTCTTGATTGGCCCCTTGATACCCAGCTTATTTAAATAGCCACAGAGTGTTTTTCTGGATGTTTCTCTGCTGGGTTTTAGCTGTACATTTTCCAGTTCTCCAGAAGAGGCAAGCATGTC
>NW_010106218.1:0-2118 GCF_000699245.1 Pterocles gutturalis | reverse complement strand
AGTTTCCACTGCTGTAGTTATTGTCTGGATTTGACTCCAATGAATCACCTGGGGTGGCAAAGGGACAAGCCCTGCTTTCTGATCCTTTTTTCATCTCTTTCAGGAAATAGAATCAGAATCAGACTTAGACAGGAAATTCTCTAGGTAAGTAACAGCAGATCCTGATTACATCATTGTTGTTATAGAACCTGCAGCAAATGAAAAAGGAGGAATAAGCTTTCAAACTGCCCAGCCACGATTCCCAGCTTCTACTTTTAGTCACTGCTCTCTGCCTTTGTCGACTCAGACGACCTCTAGATATCTGTTTTCTCCCTCCTCCATTCCTAACTCGGCCTGGACTAGCAGCCAAGAAGCAGTACCAGAAACAGTTGAGTGAACAATAAGTACAGTCTGTGGGCATACCAAATCAATAGCAATAACCAGGGTATCTGAAGCCACGGACAACAATGTTAAGTAACAGTTGCAGAAAATGTGGCAAGACAAGAGGCTCTGAGAGGCCACATACTTGGGTCAAGGGATTTCAGGTAAGTGTATCCCAGCATTTCCACTGAATGTTTGGCTAGTATTTTAAACCCTGGTGTCTGGAGAAAAATCCAGCCTTATGCAGCATCCTTGTAAATCGTTTGTGTCACTTGACGATTGCTGTTAAGAAGCCTGCATGCCAGGTGTCAGGTCTCCATCCAGCAGGCCTTATATATTGGGTTGTGCACCAGAGAAAGTAATTGTGTGATCCCTGCAAAAGAGACTTGGTTGCTCACTGGTGAAAGTAACCTGCTGGGTCCCCAAGAGGATGCAACGTGCAAGAGAAAAATAGAAAAAAAAAGGCTGGAAGTGATCTGTGGAGATGTCTAGTCCAACTTCACTCTTAGAGAAGGGGCCAAATTCAAAGCCATAGCCAGCTACTCAGGTCCACATTCACATTAATTTTGATCATATGCAAGAATGGCAATTCTTCCATATTTCTGGGCACTTTTTCAAGTGCTTAACCATATGGCAGGTGTGATTTTTTTGCTCAGAGCTGAAGACACCTATGGCCTTTTTATAAAGAAAGCTAACAATACTCCAGGAAAATACCGATAAATAAATTCTTACATTTTTTTCTTAAGTAAAAACATGGTTTAAAGATGACTATCAGAGACTTCTGGTCAGACAATAACATATCTGAAGCAAATATGAAAGCAAATAAATCATCACAGTGTTAAGTTAGAGGAAACCCAACTGCAGACACAAAACTATTGAACATGACAGCCAGCTGTGAGATAACAGGTGAAGAGAGATTAATGAAGTGGAGCACACAGAGATGTTGCCTAAGCTCACGCTCTTAGGAACAACTTATCCTCATGACTGAAAGGCGGCCTACCCATCCTAGCACTGGCTAAGCCCCTTCAGGTTTATTGCTGTCCCCTCCCCACATCATCTTTTTAGACAATAGACAGTGTTCACTCCTTTTGGAAAGCTACTGAACTTATTTTAGTTCGCTCCCTTGAGACCATGGATCCTGCTGCTGAATGCATTCACAAATGTCAGGAACAAGCACACTTCATGAAATTACCATCCCAGCTACATTTATGAAACACCAAAAAGCTTCATTTCCAAGCTAACCTTGCCTGGCACAAAGGAACCACAATCATAAGGAAGAAGCAGCCTCAACGGTCCCTAACAGACCCTGGGGCTTTTATGGCAGTACCAGCATAAGGACCTCCTGTATTGTCTGAAGACTCCATCACACTTCTACCTCTTGCCAGCATGACAGTCCACGGGTCCGAGCCATGAACAGGATCAAGGAAGCATTCTGAGTTCAAGCACCGTGTTATAAGGAGTTATGTCAGGTCTGCACTGCAGAGCACTCTCGAGGAGGAGATCTCACCTCCTTATGAGAAGCGAAGGAGCCCCTGGAAGTCACTGTCTCCTGGTGTAGCGATACTGCTGCAGAGACCACCACGCAGGTAACCACAGCCTCCAAAACAAATCCAACAGCAACAGAAGAGGGGCGTCTGCCGCAAGCTTCCCTCGGTCCAGACGCTGCCGGGGAACCATCTGAAACAGATATTTAGCTGAAAGCAGTTCTGACACCGACACAACAACGAAAAGATCCGGGCGAACCCCGCGCAGTCCCTT
>NW_010106217.1:0-246 GCF_000699245.1 Pterocles gutturalis | reverse complement strand
GCAGGGATGAATACTGAGAGGATCAGGAAAACACACCTGATCAACACCTGGCTCAGAGGCTGGTGCCAGAGGTGCAGTTTTGGTTTTTTTGATCATGGGGAGGCTTATGTGACACCAGGCCTGCTAGCAACAGATGGAGTTCACCTGTCTCATAGAGGGGGGTAAGGATTAGCGCTCGTAAAATGGCAGGACTCATCAAGAGGGCTTTAAACTGGGCTCAAAGGGGGAAGGGGGAATTACCAGGCC
>NW_010106216.1:0-15387 GCF_000699245.1 Pterocles gutturalis | reverse complement strand
TTCTCAGAGGAACCCTGCCTGCTTGCTGTGCTCCTACAGCTGCCCAATGAGGCTCCTGGACCCGGCAGAACTTCAGCGTCCCACTGCAGGAGCCGCCTCCTATGCTGCTGCAGGGTGTTGCTCTCTGTGGGCAGAGCTAGCTCTCCGCCCTCCCGGCAAGAATTTAAGGACTGGGGGAGGGGTGGTGGCCGCAGTTGCCTCGGCAACTCCCGTGCCACGTCAGCCTCTCGCGGGAAAGCTCTCCGGGGGAGTCGGGATTTGCTGCTGTCTCAGGGTTTTCCTGTCGAAGGAATCTCCTGAAAACCCCCCTGTGCCTCGCGATCGGTCGGTCTGTCAGAGCTGTTTCGGCTCCGAAGCAGCTCATCTCGCAACTGAGAACTTCAGGAAAGGGTCGTAGTTCTTGATTCCTAGTTATGTAGGAACTCCAATCTGAGGTGGTGGTCCATTCATATCTACCAATTAAATAGCTATTAGTTGGGAGTTCAGTCTAATGTGCATCTAGACTGTTTATACAGTTAATAGAGGAAAACACTTGTATGTCTAGCTGGCAGTTAAAAATCATCTGAGGTAGGTGTGAGGAATTATCTTTCGAAGAGGCTTTTTTTCCCCTCTTGAAACGTTATCTTCCTTGAGATCTAATTTATAATCTTTGACAACGAGATTTTAATATGAATTATATCCAAGACTTTCTAGTAACCTTTAATTCTTTGGCATTGCTTTACAGCAGCTGACACACAGGAAGATTTGTAACTAATGTCTTCAAATGTGTGGGTTAATATATGAAGATCTGTGCTGTTTGGCACAACAAGTTTAATCATTATTTGGGCATTGGGAAGTCCTAGCCATCATAACTGTTGAAGTTTAGTCCCAGCAGCAACTAACTTCTCATGTGCATTTTGTTATTTTGATTTGTGTCCTCCGCTGCATTCTGACTGGAAACTCTGCTTTAAAAAAAATAAAGGAAAAATAAAAGCTGGAGACTCATTTCAAAGGCTTCTTTTAACACCTGTCTCTCTTCTCCAAAAACATTTAAGAATTCCAGCTTTTATTGGACTTGTAGAGAGGATGTCTGTGCTTCATTTAAGTGTAGTTTTGTTTCAAAACAGGTCTGCCAAGGCTGTCATAATGCTATAGATCCAGAAGTTCAGCGTGTGACATACAACAACTTCAACTGGCATGCTACACAGGAATGCTTCTTATGTTCCTGCTGCAGCAAGTGTCTAATTGGCCAGAAGTTCATGCCGGTGGAAGGGATGGTCTTTTGCTCAGTGGAATGTAAGAAAAAGATGATGTCTTAAGAGAAGACACGCACAGAACCAAGCATTGCTGCATTCCAAAGGATCTTGCATTTCTAATGTAAAATATGTAGTATTGGGGCATTTAAAGTTATTGAAAGTATGAAATAGCATTATCCCAAAGATTTTCTTTTAATGACTAAATCTTGCTATCTAATCTTAATTTCTTAGCCATAATAATTCTTTTTTGGAATATTGTTCCCAAGTCTTACTTCAAATGACTTTGTATCTCAGAAATGTATGAAAAAATGTGTTGTGAACTCTATACAGTTTAAGGGAGCTCTTTACAGTGAAGGATCTTTTTGCTGTATCTTGTCTAATGAAAGAAGGAAATGTGAAAATGCTCCAATTTTTCTTGTTTTGTGTGATAAATGTAACTCTTCCACTTTTGGTTTCACTAATTTATCATTTTTATAGTTTCCCTGCTTTCATCAAGCACTTTAGATAAAATGATCAGCTTTACTGCCACATACAGGTTTGTTCACTGGACCTCAAGTATGCAGGGAGAATGAAGCTTAAAAAAAGTTGCCTGTAATCGTTTGCTTGTTGTTTGGATTCTTGAGGGATGGTGACCGCTCTCACATCTAGTTTGTAAGGTAACTCTGCACCAGTAGAAAACTGTGGTGGATTATATTTCTCTTTCTTACAACTGTTCATGCCTGGAAAAGTTTTCCTTTTATGAATATAGAAGTTACTTTACAGACGGACGGCAGGGTAGTGGGAAGATAAAATATAAGAGGAGGTCTTGCCCAGATTAAAAAAAAAAATCCACCAACATTAGTGGGTGTTACCTCTATCCTTTCAGAACTGCCTTCTGTTTTTTCATTAATGTTCTTTTCATAAATTGTGCCTTCTGTCGGAGGGATGTGGCACACAATACTGTATGTATTTCCAAGAATGCAAAAGGATCATACTTGGGCTTTTGATTTGTTAGTTCTTAACCAAAGCACAATGAAGTCTTTCCCAGAAGACTTCTAGTATTTGAATTAAGAAAATCACAGCTGTGTATTAGCGTTGCTTACTAGGTAAACCAAATGTGTGGTTCTCTTTTCTTTTTCTTAAGAATTACAGATCTACAGTGAAACTTGTTAGTTATCTTTGTACCAAACAGTGAATGGAGAGTCTTTGGCCTAAACATAAATAAAATAATTTTTAAAAAACCCCAACTATGTAAGTCTTATGTTCAGCTCTAAGTTTTATGGTGGCTGTATTGTAACACTTGCAAATAAAAAATAATGTTATTCACTTGAGTTGTCTACTAATTCTGTCCTTATTGAAACCCCTTGAGTGGAGGCAAAGAAGATGGGAAATGTTTCCATATTTCTCTTCAGCTTTGACATTATTTCCAAAAATCTTAAGGTTTATATTACTGCAGAGTGCTTACTGTTTTGTGTCATATTGTTTATGTGCCTATAGGTGCAAAACAGTGGGTCTTCTTCCAACAAATACACAACTTCAGAACTTAGTGTGAATTTATTTTTTTGTTCACATAAACTATGGCCTTAATCATTTTAAGACATAGCACAGGAAGTTTTGAATTCACACAAGTGAGATAATGTGCTGAGAAAATAAAGTGTGTTGTGATCCTTTGAGTACTGCAAAAATAAGACACTGGTATGAGATAGGTACTTTGTATGTTGTCTGAACTGAGATACAAACTTTAGGTCCATGTTCTGGAAGCCTGTACATCTTTTCTCAGGGATCCTCAGGATGTACAAAAGAGTGTATGTCTTTTGGCTCATACCAATGGGCTGTATTCTTGCCAGATTTGCAGTTTTAAAACAAGGAAAACTGGAATATCTCAATAAGAGAAGGGATTTCCACTTTTCCACTTAAGTGCTCCTTAATCTGTAACAGGTCAAGCTGTGAGAATGCCATTTGGGGGGTGGGATAAGGTCTTATTTCATCAGCATCTATAAGGATGGCTTAATAGTTTCTGGGTTTAACTTGTTCTGAGTGCATCTGTCCTCACTCACTCACTAGCATCTATTCCAGAAGATGCAGCAGATCTTTACAAAGAACCCTTTGTGAAAAGCTGTTGTGCAACTTTCCCTGCCCCTCACTTGCCACCCCACATAACAGCTCTGTTTCTCCCTAAAGTGATTGCTTGCTCTGATCACAGTCTTACTTTTCACTTTAAATCTTGTTCTGTGCAGTTTTGTTTATTATTGTGTAACTTTCATTTAAAAGGATGCACAGGTACTACCTCAGGACTTGCTCATTCCATCAAGACAAAATTGCTAAGGAAATTCTTGTCAAACCAAACATCTCATCTCAATAGTCCATTGTGTTCTGGAACTGGCCTTTTCCATGCCTCTTCTGAAGCATGCTGGCTTGCTGTCTTTAGCTTGCTCTCTCCTTGAGAATCTTCCCTTGTCACCTAAATTTTTTTTGGAACCAGATGTGTCTAGATGTTTCTGCTACTGTGTAGCCAAAGTTTAATCTACATCCATGCAGTAATTGGAAAGGGTCATGTCATAGGAAGGTCAAGTTCACCGTGCAGATGATGCGGAAGGTAGACAAAGATACTGCTGTGTGACTACACAATAGATCAGGAGCTGATTAAGAGTGCTAAACAGCTCTTGTAATGAGCTAGGAAGAAATTTATGTTCCTGAAGATAACAGTTTTTTGTCCTAGCTGAAAGATATGTCAACATACTGGAGCTTGAAAACAAGCATTAAAGAGATTTAATTCTGCCATAATAAAAATATCAGCAGTTAAGTGTTGGGATTTTTTTTCTCTTGTATTTTTTGGCTGTTTTATAATGGGGGTCCCTTTGGATCTATTTATCTTAGTAAGCTAAGAATGGAAGCTGGAAGCTTTTGCATCGTTCAGTAAGAAAATTACATACTTTGCAGATGAAATTTTGAACTCAAAGTATGAAAGTTGAATATCTGTGCTCTAAGAGTAGAACTTTTTGTTGGTAAGAAAGCCTTATAAGCACTCCTTATAACAACCTACTCTTCTTTTCGGAAAGCTAATTGGCTGCAAGAAGCAGCCTGAAGAGGCACTTAGCCAGCTCTATTTATCATGCCACTGCCAGAGCCATGTATTTTATTTTAACCCTTCACACGTTAAGCACCAAATGAAGACAAAGTTTCATAGCAGAAGACAAGTTTGGCTTTGTCACTATCAGCATGTGTGAGAAGGAAAAGCCCAAATTTACCTTTGGGATGTAAATTTCTGCCTGTGTTAACTTTGTTCTGTGTTGCGTTTCACATGGCTACTGTGACAATGTAGGTTGCTGTGACTCAAAGTTTGAGGTTTTTGGGGGAGAGTTGTCTTTCACAACTGGCTGTTATACAGTAGAACAACTTAACCATAGGGATTAAACAAAAGTGGAGCACAGGTTAAGCACCAAAGGTGCAGCTGAGGGCACCAAAGAGACCATCTTGTCACTAACCTAATTGGGACATCGGGGAACTTGATTTTTCTTTTCCATATGGCAGTAGCAGTCAGCCTTTTCAAAGAACCCCTGAAACAGCCGGGTTTCTGAACACTTATGAACTTCTGAACACTTTCTAACACTCACTGAAATTTTGAAATTTGCCTAGTGCCCAAAAATTACAGACAAGGTACAATGCCATTGGGATTTTTGGTAAATCCTGCTTCACTTAACCTGTTGATAACCTTGGCTGGAGCCTCTAGCATTTACCTGCTGGTTGACCGCAAAGGCCTGGCACCCTGGAGGCCCATTGTGCAAGCATTGCAACACCGCCTCTTCCATGCCCGAGAGCAAAGAAGGTCTGTGGCACTCTGAGCACGCATAACTCCCACTGCTTTTCAGGAGATATGGATGTTTATGCATATGACAGGCTTTTAACACACATTTTTATCTTAACCCTGTCATATAGTAAAACTTACTTGTGTATGTCATTCCAAATGTTAGTGTATTACTTGTAATCTTTACAGTCTGGATGAAGAAAAAGTGGTAATGCCATTGTAGCTCTATGGTACAAAGAACAAGGTTTTCTTTATTTTTTTTCATGACTTACGGCTACAAAACCACATTTTATGTGAAGGCAAAACATTTCCTTTCTCTGGGAAGGGGTAAAGTCAAGGCTGAGTCAGTTCTATATAGGATGGTATTTTGGAGGACATCTTAGCATACAGACACCATAGCTGTGGATTTCATGACACCACTTCTACCAATATATAGTCAGAATCCAATATTGCCTTCTATATAAGGAAGAGTTATCCTACAGGTCAGTAAAGTCCAGGCTGCAAAGGCTGTTTGCAAAAACTCTAAAAGAACAAGGCTAAATAACTGCATCTTTGAATTAGTAACAGATATTTATATGAGGTAGGAATAACCTGTAACATTTATTGAGATTAGGATTGCATCTCAAATTTATTATGGTTACACATATGCTATTAAGAAAAGAAAAACATACTTGAAGCAGCTTTTTATCTTATTTATTTATTTATTTATTTTTAGGTTTTACCTCTGGAAATTTAAGGTCTGTGTCTGTTAACATACATGCTAATGAGCAATCAACACAGCAACTTCCCCTTTTCCTGCAGAATCCTAGGTTTTGAGTGTTATGGAACACAGTTGTTGGTGTGAAGAAAAATTATCTGGCTTTATTTAAGTAATGACCCTTAGTACAAAACTATTTGCATTCAGGACTAACTTGAGGTGCTTCGAGTTCTATACCATCGATTTCCAGAAGAACTGGTGAGACGGGGGTGGCAGGATGGTAACACTTGGTTCAACAACCTCTGCCAAATTTAGCATGGGTTTGGGATGCTAGAGCTAGCAATAGGTGGCAAAGAGGAGGTTTGCACCCCAGGAAAGGGTCAAGAATTCAACTATCAGCAGGCTCTCCAAGGGAACACAGGCACAATGGCTGCCCTGTAAGAACAGGAGAAAGGGAGCTAGTATGAGGATGCAGCAGTTCAAGGGCAGGGACTTGCTCCAAAAAAATTGAGAACTCCTCTATCATGTCCTGAGGTCCTGGGTGTGGTCTCCCAGCACAGCAGAGCCCCATACCTTGTGGCATCTCAGTGGAAAGCCATCATAAATCTCACCTCCACAAGAACAATCCACTGAGTCACTGGGGCCAATGTGGTCTTCTCCTTTCCCAGCCCAAGCAAAACACTATAAAAAAAGATTCCAGTCTGATTCATATCAGTATACATGAATATTTTTGTGTTTGGTGCAAAAGGATGTGACAGGCCAATAGAAAATATTTTGCCCAACCTCCACAGCTCTTCATGTGTCAGGACTGTAGAGTGCCCTGTTTTATCCTAGAACTGACAGGAACCCAGTCCAGCTGCTGATGTAAGGCCCACTGCCTCCATACCCACCGTACTCCATGAAGCACAAACACTATTGTCATTGTAGTTTTCTATATGAAACACAGGGAGGGTGTGTTAACCTCCTTTATTGTCTTTGGATGAGTGAAGCATTTGCTTCTGGAAGTGGGAAGTCTGGATTAAGGTTGTCCTCAAGCATTTCAGCTCCAAATTCTGCCTCACACCTTCTAGGAGAATGTCCCAACCATCAAGCTGTAGTGTCACCTCCAGGCAGGCACTCTTCACGCCAGCTGTTGGAGGTAGACCATGGCAATTAAGAATGCCATGGTCAACCTAAGCTACACAAGGCAGTCAATACCTGATTTTGAATGTTAACTGAAATATGCTATTAAAATTGTATCGCTGTGTCATTAGCAGTCAGCAGTGTGTAGGATCACACAGAACCAGAGTCAGTGATTTTTGTCTTGCCAATAGCTGCTTGCTAGTGGTGTGAAGCTGGAGACTCTCTACACTTCCAAAGGCTGTAACCAATCATCCACGGTCATTTATTGCCTCTACTACCCTACAGCTTCAAGATGCTAAGGTCAAAAAAAGTCTATAGCCAAGGACCTCCTGAGTTTGTCTTTACTCAGTCCTTCAGTAAATAAGTAAATTGAGTTTATTTTGAGGTCCCGGAAGTAGGTGTTTAATGGAAAAACAAATCTTCTAAAGATCATGAACAATCCAGAAGAAGTAGAGAGAAAAAAATTAAGTCAAAGTACTGAAAATAATGTTCGGTTTTTTGGTGTCTTTATTAGCAAAACAAGAGATAAAGGAACTTTAGGGAACAAAAGTCCAAAACCATCTGAGCCATGACTAGGGTCAGATTGCAGATTGCCACCCTGTGTTCACTGTTTAAATAACAAAAAATGAGCCAGATATTTTTTACCTTGCACTCTGTTGAGCACCAGAAGAGTACCTACTTCACCGTGCCACCACCAGAGTAGCAACGCAGAGTTTTGTGGCTGCTACTAGCATTCACAACAAAATGTAACAGATCTGAGTTTTCCCCATTGCCTCCCCCCTAAACAAGTGAAAAATGACCCAAATAAGAGGATGTTTCTGCCGCAGATTAAGCCTAGCATTGTTCAGATTTGGCTTCAAGCCCAGCATTGTTATGAAAGATTTTGAACCCAGCTTACGAGAAACTAGTCAAGCTTCACATATTTGTTAACTTTCCATTTGTTAAAAAAATGTAGCATCACAATAAAATATGAAGAGTTTTCATTGGTTGCCCTGGTTGAGTTGTTTACGTGAATCAAGACTTGATTGTTCACAGTAATTGAAATATTCAGAGCAGCTACATGATGTTCTTCGGTTTCCCAGCAGATGCCGTCTGTGCTACGCTGCGCACACATGCTGCACCCACAGGGCAAGACCTGGGAAGCACTCAGCAGGGGAAAAAAAAAAAAAAAAAAAAGAAAGAAAGTTTTGAACTGAAAGAGGAGAGATGTTCTGAAAATTTTAAGAAAGGAATGAGCTGAGTCTTGGCTGTAAGTCCAGGAGGTTGTGCGAGAATGGAGAAGAGCATGATCATGATTTTGGACAGGAGGAGGAGGCACAGGGGAGATATTTTAGAATTAACATGAGTAGAGTGGGAAAAGGGTGGGGGGGAAGTGAAATAATCCAGAGGAGATAATGCTGACTCATGGAGGCACTCTGAAATAACTCTGACTTGCTATGAAAAGGTAGAAGACTTAAGGTGGTGAAGGGCAATTGCTCTATACAAGGAAAGTTGATGATGCTCTTTAATGCTATGTGTAGAAAACGGACCATGAGCTTAGGGAACAGCCTCCAATAATCAAGGTTGTGAGATGAGAAGAGGACATCAAGAGGATAGGTGATGAGGAAAGGTTGCTCTTCAGCAGTAATCCATGCTCCTAATCCTGCATAATTATGATATATCTAAAATCTAATTGGTTATGCCTATACATTGATTAATAGACATGGTCCATTTAAATAAAAAAAAGCAAAACTTTTTTTGTGTGATAATGGGCTGATATTCTATGCTGAAATCTTCTGTGTGAGGTTAACTTTATGACACTTCCTAGGAAGCAGATCTCATTCTGAGGAATCAGATCAGGAGTGAAACACAGTGATAGCGATAGAAGGCATTTGGAAAAGTCTGAGTCAATCCCTATGTTCCCAAACAAGCAGGACACTAATGCCTAGTCAAATTTTCCAAAAGCTAAAGGCATCCAAGCCAAATGTCCCTGTACTGGTGACACTTTACTCCAGCAAAATAATGTCAAAACAATTACATTTCTTTTACCTGTGAAGTTGGAGTTTGAGGGCTCATAACATCACAGAAAGTTTTAAACTGAAGAGACCTCTGGGGTTCATCCAGTCCAATCCCCTGCTGAAAGCAGGGCAAACTCAGTGGGTGTATGAAGTTGCTCAGGGTCTTGTCCAGCCAAGTTATAGTCACTGAACTGCCTATTCAAACAACAGGTGCAATTCAGTTCTTTGTATCTCGTGGCCTGCTCTGGTTTTCACTATTGCACATCACAAAAATGTACCCACCAGGTGCTATATCTCCCTCTAGCTGAGATTATCGCTCAGCTGTGTCTTCCCTAATTAAGCCCAAAGCCCCCAGTAAAGAGATGCAGCTGGATATTGGGGCTCCTGGGAACACTCATTCCTGAGTACTTGAACCAAAGCAGCTTAGCTCCCAGTGGTTTTGTGATCAATTGACAATATTGCTGTATAATATTAAGCTGCAGCAGGAGTTTATCCCTTACAGACTTCAAAGATTCTAATTGTGAAACCAAGCTTCTCAATGTATGCATGACTTCTATCCTCGTCTGCATTTTATTAGACAGCAGAGAATCCATACAGGTGAGAACTCCGGTCTGAGGTTTTTCTGCTGCTTAATACATAAACTCTGACTAAAGCATTTCCCATGGTTAGGGAATTCATTAAATCTCATTTGCTCATATGATATTTCACTTGTCTTTTGGAGGCTGAGGCTCAGCATGAAGAGGTAAAACTTGTTTCACAAGTTTCCCAAAACATGTAGGAACTTCATACATTTTAGATCTCCATCCCTCTGCCAGGTTTAGCTGGGGTTACTGGAGAAGAGACTCCTCAGTCTCCCTGTCTCGCTGTCTCTGTCTCTCTCTCACACACGCCCGCCACAGAAAATGCATCCACACCATGACTCAGTCTGAAGAGTCTTTCCAAAAGTACCTTAGCTGGCACTTTAGTGTGGTCTGCAGCCATTTCTATCTGATACTAGTAAGCTTCAGAACAGGCTGAAAAATCCATGTGCAGCATTTTCAACATTTCCCACTGGTGTGTTTTGGTGGGGTGACTCTCTGTTCAACATGGTGGTTATTTTGGTATTGACCTTTTCTACATTTCAAATTCCAGACCTAAAAATGACGCTTTTTGACAGATAAATTCTGGGTACCTACACCTTTACATGGTCTCCAGGTGCAAAGAAAAGAGATTGTGTAAGAATTTGACTCAATGGAAGCTATTGGAGCATAACTTGTCTCAGTTGGACACAGATCTTCATCAAAGAAAACATGGAAAAAAAGAGCAACATAACTTCGAAGTTCCAGTTGAAACAAGCTGGGAGGCATTTTTAATGAAAAACTTTCAAAGTGTATTCAGGACAGAAATCAGGAATAATCAGTAAGAATAAAATCAGTAAACAGTTCATCAGTTCTTAGAAAACATTTTAATGACCTTCCAGAATAGGAAGCCAGAACACTGTGGGCAGAATACAAACAGCATCTCTCCCATTCCAGGAATTCAATGCACATTTTTCAGTTGAAAAACTCTGTATGATATGCATTCAGAAGCTTTTCAGGCTGCTTTTTGTGGGCCTGCATATATTCCATTGCTTCTCTCTTTTTTTTCTTTTTTTTTTTTCTAATATGTTGGGGGAGTTATCTCTAAAACCAAATGTTCCTCTACAAATTTCTTATTTACAATAAACAAACAGACTCTTGGCCCCTTCTAATTTAGTCGTAATGCATTGTTTGGAATCCTTTTTATGTAATACTTTCTTCCTGTCTAAAGGCATAGGGAGTCGGCATGGTTTAGTAGACTGCAGACTATGACTGCAAAGGAGAAACATCTGACATCTGATTCCAGTCCTCTGCTGAATGCAACGGGACATTGTCTAAATTCCTCAGGCCTTCTGTTCCTCAGCTATCATCCTATGCAAGATGGGTGTAACAGCAACATCACAGTGATATTTGACGCTCGGTTCACTCTAACTGGTGAAGTTTATGGAAACTGTAAACTCTGTAACTGCAGCCATTATGACACAAAAGGTCTTAATAGTCTTTTCTGAAATACTTTTTCTTTTCTTCACTTTGGCATTCCCACACAAAACTGCCAAGCAGAATCTGAGGTTTATATTTATGAAGCCTGTAATCATTCCATGAAGTTCAAGAAATCTGGCAGAGATCAGGGCAACTTAGGAGGTAATAAAAGGTCAGAGCTGCCTTGTATGGTAGTGGAGAGTAGAAGAAGCACATATTTTGATAATACAATGCAGCTCTTGTCTTTGGGGTGGGCCTTGATTGTATAGCTCTGCCTGCATCTGAAATGCATGGCAGTGTAAACATTCTTCTAATAACACAGAGGTTCTCTTAAACATTTGTAAATAGTTCAGCAATTTTGAGAAACGGGGTGGAGCCTGGAGACGTCTAAAGAAAGAAGCATTATTCTCACGCTTGTTGAACTCACTGTCCCAAGCCCAGTTCTGCTCTTAATGTAAACCGCTGCCACTTGCCGTCAGGCACAGTTGGACAACGTGCATCTGACCAGACTTGGAAGGCACACGCTGTTCCAGAGCAGGATGGGGCTGTTTCACATCCAAACCTGACCCAAATTTGATACCCTAAACTGACAATTTGTTTCTACTTAGCAAGAAAAGGTGCAGTACCGGCTGTATTGTGAGTGGTTTGGAGGAAATACTATTTCTTTTACCAGAAACTACTCATGGTGAAGGATGTAGAGGGAAAAACAAAATTGTAGGATCACATTCAGTAACAATTTTTGCCAGCTTTGATTATGTGTGAAACATAATTTTGTGGTATAAAGTGTGAAGTCCACAGAGAACAGGAAATCCTGAATGTCAATCATGCTTGTGTTAGTTAATTGGTTCATTAATTAATTAGCTTTGTTAGAATTACAGTAATGGAATTCTGGGGAAAAGTAGTAATACCACACTTACTTCCAGTGGTAGTCAAAAAATTCATGGTGTTCATGCAGGACCAGATCTCCTGAGGTATTATTTTGAGTCTGACTTTTCTTCATTCCAGTTCTAACCACTTATAGAAAGCCATTACCTTTTCTAATTCTGTGATCTCAGTTTATAAATGAGGATGGCAGCACTAATGTTTCTGGAATCTTCTGGAGTCAATTAATAACTTTAAAATAATTTGAAGCTGGAAGATGGTAAGTATTCTACTCCAGGTAAATGCCTGCATTCTCAACATCCCAGTTTCACCAAACTCAGTGTAGAGGTTTTCTTGGCCAGCATTACCTGGCCATTATGCAAGGGCCTTGAGGCTCTGGTGTGCTGCCACTCAGCTTCCATGTTCTGAATCTTGGCTCAAGTTTCTTGTATTTCAGAAATATCCTGACACTGTTACAGCAGGTAACTTTAATTACTTAGTTCAGCCAATTGAACTTGTACACTGAGTTAACGCCAACTGTTTATTTATTTACCATAAGATAACATTTAAAAAACCTCAACATACTTTAGTCCAAACTAATCCAAAATGGTCTCATTAAGACTGCCTGATTCCAAGCACTGTTTGTAATGGCAGCACCATCACTGATAATCATTCAGAGAACATCTATAGTGTGGCAGATCTCGTTAGTGCAGCAAAAGGTTGAATCTGCAAGTTCTTCATCTTTCAAACTGATAAGAACAGGTTCTCACTTACGGAAGTCTGTGGGAACGGAATAGGATGTGGAATTTAAGACTCCTGTGGAAGGAGCCTGCCAGCACTCATCATACGTGGTGGTACACAAGTCTCAGTCCCATTAGCAGAGGTAATAGGAAGAGTGAGATCTGCGGGAAGGGTTCCCTAGAGACTCCTGTAACAGGACAGGAACTAAAAGCCTCTGAGGAATGTCAAAGCCCCACCCCATTAGCTACCCCATCTTCTTCATTTTAGATTCATAGGGCTGCCATCCATAAATGAAGCAACAGTAGATCTGAGTAATCTAATCTAGCAAATTATTTTCACAGGATTCTCCACAACGCTGTTATTAGGTTGAGTTTATAGCTCCTCCGCAATGTCAACACAATCACATACAGATGATGGACTAGTGAAGACGAAACCTCTGAACCTTTCTGCAAGCTTCTGGGGTCATACTTTATATAATTTATTCTGATATGTAGGTGTAGAAGCAAACATCTAAAGATCTGTGTTTTACTCTGATTCAAAGACTCAGATTTATGGGATGCTGGACTCTGGTGGCTCTGGCATCAGAAGGGATGTGAAAATCAAAACTACTGAATTACAGTTTTGAAAGCAGATTGTAACCCTCTTACCAAAGCAAGAACTTCTTTGTCTCTTGTGCACCATCTGGTGCATCTTGCAAGGCCAGAGCTGCATGCAGGGCTCATTAAGAATGGTGTACCACAAACAGGTCCCCCTTGACATGTACTTTATTGCATTTTCGCTACTGATGTCACATCTGAGATGGTGGAAGGGTCCTGCAGATAACTGCAGCAAGTCTCCTTTGCTCCCACTCTTTCATTCGGAATGGTGGAGGTGGCTGTTTGTTAGACATCTGTTTGATTTCAGAGCTCAGGTTTCTGTACTGGAGCAGTCTGTAAAGCTGGCAATTCTGACAGTTATCAGAATTTCTGACGTCCAAATTTTTCCTTAATGAACATGTCAGGATAAGGTCTCTTCTGTAAACTAATAAACAATGCTTCACATCAACAAATAGATCAAGGTGGTAATTTCCCTTCCCCTTTGTGTAAAGAAGTGAAACAAGTGCAGAAATTGGTCCGTTCCATTAAATTTCTTCTTTGCTGGTGCACTTTGTTAGCACACTGATCAGTCAACATCTGCCAGCTTATGCAGATATTTCACTTCCTGCCATGGGTGGGAGAGTAAAGATTTAGGCCACAGTCTCAGACAAGACTTTTCTCAGAATTAAGCTATTTGCAGTGGAGCCTCACAAAAAATGTAAGTCATCTTGGATGAGCAGCACTGCCAAACACCTATTGTGGCAACTGATGTTGGAGAAGCAAATGCAAAGTCCTGTTTTATATAAGCTGTAAATAAGTCAGTATGTAATAATCTTCAAAATCTGAAATGTTTTCTTTCCTTTGTTTTGACTAGATTTGCAATAAGTCAAACAGTATAATGAAAGTCAGAGCAGAGCTGCTTAAGCCAATCCTCTCCCAGGCCTAAAACAACAGGAATGCAGATGAGAGAAGTATCTTACTCTTTCAGGTCATTTTGGAAACTAAACTGGGTGGCTAAGTGAGTCAAAATCTATTTTTCTGGAAATTTGTCACAAGTTCAACATGTTTGTTTTGGCAGGATGATAACGTGCTATACTCACCACTTTCAAAGCCAAGGCATAACATTGCTAAGTGGTTTCTTTTTTATCTTTCTGAGATGTACATAAATGGAGTTTAGCCTCTCATACTCAAACTGCAACACAGTTTATGCAGACCACTTATCTGGATTGCTGTGAAATTGTACTGTAAAATACGGTAAATACCATCTGAAAACACTTTTGTGCTGCTTAGACACAGAACTTAAGTGAAAGCAGGGTTTGCTTGCCAATTTACAGGGGAGTTAAATGGGCTCAAAAAGGTGCTCTGTGTTCTTGCAATATCTTATTTTTCCATGTGCACTTTATACCTTGCCAGGAAACAGCCAGGCATCGATGTTGCAATTAAATAGCAAAATGGGTAACAGTGGAGATTCTGGGCAGCTAACTCTGACGTTCCCATGGACTGTAAAGGAAATCTGGATTCCTCGACTTGTATGTCCTGAATTGCATCTATGGTAGATGCCTAAAGTAAGCTCAGCAGATCACTAAGTAAACTTTGTATGTGAAATCTATTCCCACTTCAGTGTCTGTGCTCTAAACATTCCTGCCTTTTTAAGAAGATCCCCAATTAAAATAATTTTCAGATGCCCAGTATTCAGCCATATGTGAGATGTGCAAGCTCTTTTTCTACACCTTCACTTCCCTCTGGTAAAGACAGCAGCATGGACGACTGACAAATCATTTCAAGTCTGGCCTTCACATTTTGAAGCTGTAACTGTACATTAGAACAATGCTATCAACAGGAATTTTAAGTGCTAAACACTACTAGAGATACAGTGCTTGATCCTGCAAACTGATGAGCACTCCAGACCTGCTCCAGCAAAACACTTAGAAAGATTTATGGCACTTGTCTTACATTTAGGTATAAGCTTGCTATTAAATGCTTTGCTGTATTGGGTAGAAATAGACAATAGCAAGATAAGGCTCATGTCACCTAATTTTAGTCATTAAAAAATAAAGTGTCAAACTGAAGCTAATCGTCAAAGCTCAGCCTGTTACTAACAAGAGGAGGTAGGCATCTCCAGAGGGTGATTCTATTTTAGACATTTATTTCTGAATGGACTGAATTGTACCCACATGTTCCTCTCCTTCTCACTCTCTCTTCATAGAATCATAGAATGGCCTGGGTTGAAAAATACCTTAAAGATCATCTAGTTTCAACCCCCCCTGCTGCGGGCAGGGTTGCCAACCACTAGAGCAGGCTGCCCAGGGCCCCATCCAGCCTGGCCTTGAATGCCTCCA
>NW_010106215.1:0-51229 GCF_000699245.1 Pterocles gutturalis | reverse complement strand
GGAGGTGAGACTCACTGGCCTGTAGTTCTATCATGAGATAGAGAAAGCAAAATTTAATCTTGTGCCCAAGACCAAAGCAAAGGATGAAATCTATTCTTTCCCGCAACCTGTGGGGTTGCAAGAATTGCAGTTCTTCCCTTCCCTCCCTCTTGCTCTGTTCTGCACAGTGTACTTCCATACCCACCCTGCTGGAGCCTGAACAGACTGTTTTACTGCAGTGTAGATGTGCAACAGCATTTGGAGTGAATTATCAGTCTCTGGCCTTCAGAGTGCTTCATCCTGAGGGCTTAGGTGTTGAGAGGGCTCTACTCTGGTTCCTGTGCTTGGTCCATTGTTGTTTTACTTGCCTTGACACTGAAACTGCAAATACTTTAAGTGGGTTTTATTCCAGTGTGACTGTAGAGATAATTCTTCCAGCTTTATTGAAATACCATTTTGCCACTTGGGAAATTGTCTTTTCCAGTGAATGGAAAACATATCTTTCTTTCCAGCAGGCTGTTAGATTAATTTCATCTGGGGGGTAGTGAGAGCCCAATAAATGGATTTCTGGCAATTTATATATTGATAACCAAACAGTTCTTCTGGGCTTAGCTAAATCCTGGCTCTTTGAACTAGTGAGAATTTTGATGTATGTTTACTTGAGTTAGATTTGTCTCGAAAACCGTCAGTCTTGCTCAGCTTTGCTAAACTTCTGTCCTCGTTTTGAAACCAGGACAACTTCTGATCACACTTTATGTAACTGAATATAGTATTTAACTGCTTTATAGTGCACTTGACAGTACATTTCAGGTGCTTTATTGGAGTGATTACCACTACCCTCTTTTTAATGAGCTTCCATTTGCGGCTTTGTATTTGATGTCTGAACTTCTGGCTAGTGCTCCATGCACTGATCTGTCCTTTAGTCAGAGGAGTTTCTCTACTGATGTTGTGAAAGAAGATAGTCAGAAATGGGTCTGTCAGATAGGGTTTTTTTTTAATTGGATAGACACCTGGTCCCACAAGTGCATGTACTTTTGTGGCTTGTTGGAACTGCAGGTAAGAATTGGTCTGTTCCCCTTGGAAACTGTGATACCAGCCCTGAGAGGGATAACCTGGGCTTTAGAATCTGATCTCTTTGTTATGAGTGACAACTTTGTCTTAAAATACATAACTGCTAGAGTAAGAAGGAAAACTTCACAGAAGCTGAACCTAATCTAAGGAAGATACTCCTTTATCAAATGAGATTATCCAGAAGACCTGGATTTCACAAAAGTCTTAACATGTAAAGAAAAGAGATCCTCTTTAGTTGCATCAGAAACAGAAGTACCACAACAGAGTTTATGCCAATATCTTAGTGTAATTTTTCTTACAAATGTTTCCTTATTCTTGTGGTCCTTACCTCCTCTGTTTAAGTAACTCAAGGTGTTTTTTTGTTTTTTTGCTTTTTTTGTTTATTTGTTTTGTATTGCTATGACAGGGGTAGGACAGGACTTGAAGAACACTTCTTACAGTGTGGCCCTGAGTCAGTTTTGTTCTAACGATTGTGTTAAATGGATAGGAGTTCTCAAGTATTTAATGTATTCTGAGTTTGCTCAGGCACTATCACTTTATTTTTCTAAGTAATATTTCTCTTTTAATCTTAGTTTTGCAACTCTAGAGAGAGCACGTTATCTTGCAAGGTTTGAGAATTAAGTTGTGGCAAATTGCGCAAATTTTCCTCCTGCTCAATGTAACAGAAATGTACCATAGGCTTACAGTTGCTCAAGATGAGACTTTTCTATGAATAAGAGTAGTTAAAAATAGAGCTTGTATTATGGCAACTTCCCAAAGAAAATAAACAAACAAGCCCTAATCTCACCCAAACAAAATGTAGTAGCAACATTGTCATTCTTGTTTGGTTTTTGTGATGTCTCACTTTCCTAAAATGAATGGAAGTCAGTGTAGTATGGTCTTAGCCATGCACTGCCTTTTTCACTTCAATTAAATGTATTTGATGGAATCCATACTGCAAATATTTATGTGAAATTGGACAGAGGGAGATTCTTAGAATACAAATTATAAAAGTTTTAGAAAACATAATTCAGTATTTGATTTTTGTGAGGGGAAAAAAAATTCCTTTTTTATACCATTAGTCATGTCTTCTAATCTCTTTTCTTGAAGAGCCTAAGCTTGTATAGGCAAATGTTGTCTGTTCATCCCCTTGTGTGTATCCATCCTTTCTTCAGCTTTTTAATAATTTCTAAGCGTGTAGGCTAGTTACAGTGAAGTATGACTGAAGGGTAGATGTGTCAAAGATGGTACTTTTCAGCAAGTTGGCGAGATGCCTTTGCTGCCTTCCCAGTTGAGAAGCATGGCTACAAGGCTTATCTTTTACTACATATCTTCATTGCAGTTTTGACGATCTAGGGAAATAGGCAAGGTAAAGCTTGTGGTTAGAGGTAGAATCTCTTATTAGATCAATTAGAGTAAGGAAACTTGAGGGTGCATAAGCTTTTTGCCTACAGAGCTTGCCTTGCTACCAGTCCTTTCTCTCACAGAAGCATCCACAGGAAGGGAGAGTAGGGAGAGACACTGGAAGCCAGGCTGCTGCTTTTTTTTTTTTTTTTTTTAATTCTACTCTTCACAGAACTACATTTCCCTGATATATTTTTTTTCCGGAAAGAAAAGAAAAAACTGAATTGGTTGAAGAGATAGTGTTTGCAGGAGAGATGGAGATGAATCCATTTTCTTGTTTTTCTCTCTTGATTCCACAAGCCTTTCGCAGTGGACATGTGCTGCCTGCTATAGTAGAAGCCTTAATTATTTCTGCTGACACTTTGCAGTTGCCTCTTGCTTTACTTTGGTGTGAATCTGGGCAAGGGAAACACATGTTTTAAGAGAAATTGTGGACTACATTGCTTGCCTTGTAAGCATCTATGCATGTGCTTAATTTTATTCATGCAGTTAAAATTTATTATGAACAGAATTCTCTGCACAATAAAGTTATTACTTATATGGGAGTTTCTATGGCTTTACATATTCACTCTCTCTTTCCTTCTCTTCTGCTGTACCTTCTTCCTTTTTTCTCTCCAGTCCTTGTGTATGAATCAAAATAGATCTGAGTGATATACGTATTGGAACTTTTGCTTTTCTTTCAATTTACAGCTGTTTTATCCAAAGTTCTAATACAGAATCTATACAGTGTGTTCTGCAGTGATGTAAAAATATTGCATGAATTTTTATTGCAACTTGTACAGAGGGTGAAAATACACTTCCAGTGTAATTCTTTCTTTTTTTCCATAAGGTCATCAATCATCATGTATAGATTAACCAAGCTGATTTTATTCTCCAAGGCACCATTTTTTTTGCCTTTTCTTGATTAGTGATGATGTTTTTACCTGAGGAAATGAAGGTCTCATTAAAAAAAAAAAGGAGAGGGAGGGGGAGAAAGAAAGGAGAAAAAATTAAACCACATCCTGCTGATCTCATTTCCTACTTAAAATCAGGTCTTCTTATCAGAGCAAATAGTGTGAAGAGAAATGGCGTAGAAGTGTTTGGCTGTCAGAAATGTGTGGCATTAACAACTTTTTTTTTTTTTTTTCTGCAGATATTGCTGTTGTAGAGATGAGTGACGCCTTCCGTCAGCCTTCCCTGTTCTACCACCTGGGAGTCAGGGAGAGCTTCAGCATGGCGAACAACATTATCCTCTACTGTGATACAAACGCAGAGGCTCTGCAGTCACTGAAGGTACCTTTGAATGGAAAAATGGGGTGTGCTGGAAGCAAGTCACAGTTGGTCCAGCTCTTGAAATGGGTTGTCTGTTTCCACAGGAAAGATGTGGTTTGCAAGAGAATAGCAAACATATTCTGAGGCCTGGAAAACCTGGCCATAGTGAAATGCTGAAAAGCTCAGTTGAGTTTTCTTAAGAAAAAGGTTTAGATTACTTTATCATAGTCAGTTGAATACCTAGGTGTTAAATGGCTCTCTATGGAAACAAAAGTTTGACAAATTTCAGAGGAGCAGTGAAATACATGGTTTTGTCATTCAAGAGAATTATTGATGTTTGGGGCAAATCGTTACAGTAATAACAATCCGGTGAGAATGGTAGTGTGTATGGGGCAGCAAAATAACTCTGAAGTTTTAGCTTCTGTGTAAAGTAGCAGTTTTCTGGCCAAACCTGATGGGGCCCCAGCTGGTGTCTGGTAAGTGTTGCTGAGTTCCAGCTGTTTGCATTGGGCACCTGCAGGATTGCTCTGCTGGAGATTACCAGCAGCGTAGCAGAGTTAGCAAAACCCAGACTTGTGCCTAGTCCTCAGGGCCACAGTTCACGGTACAGTAGGTTGCTTTAAGGCAAGATGGTAGTTTAAGATAATCTATGGGGCTGTGAGTTGGGCCAACCAGGGAGTTGATACTTGCTTCCTTCTGCTAAAGTTTTAGTAACTTCCATGGGGATGAGGGAGGGCAGACAACTTGGACAGCAGGCTTTTCAATTGCTTCCCCCTGCTCAGATTCATTGGTTCTGATCAGAAGGTGTTTTATGCTGTTGTGCTTCCATTCTGGGCATTGCTGAAAAGAAGCATTTTAGCAAGCAGCTGGGTGAGTCAGACTGCAATCTGGGCACCACAGCCTCTCATGAAGGGTTTGCTTCCACTGCTTCTGGCTAGTGCAGGAGATTTGGTTTTGATTCTGTCCCGGTATTTGCAGCTTGGCCCTCTGTTGGGAGGGGCATACCTTGACAAACTCAGTTTCTTCCCTCCAGGTTTTCTCCGCCAACTGAAGTGGCTGCAATGCGATTATTTCCTTTGTTTTTGCAACACAAAGAGCGTACAGATAAAAGCCCTAAAAATAAAACTGCTAATGACGAAAGACCTCTCTGTGGATTGAATTCAGTTTTGCTAGTACAATGATCTACAGTGTAAGCAGAGCAGAATTTCATTGTACTGGGTAAGGAGCCAAATACCCACTTCCCACTGAAAATCACTTGGAGTGAGGCACTGGGCTTCCCTCGGCACTTGGGAGAACTTAGGAGCTAGGTTTTGCAAATGGGTCACGCGCAGGGTTCCTTCCAATTTTGTCAGTGGAGGCCCAATTCTGCACAGGGAGACCTGAATGTCCAACTTGCCACTGATACAGTGCCCACTGAAAGATTCTCTTTGGTTGCCTTTAGCTTTGAGCTGGGCCCATATTTCTGCTTTTGATTGTTTGCAGAAAAGTAATCTTTTCTTCAAGAAGAGCAAGATCTTTTCCATATCATTTAGTGACTGCCTGAAAAGAAGTAGCTGTGGGCATGTCTGGGCATCTTTTGAGGCCGTTTTTGTTCCTGTGTTTGTTTACAGCCAGCAGATCGAGTAGAAGCAATGCAGGACTGTGTGTGGTTTTAATCTTGTGTAGAAGGTGGTGAATTCAAACACAAAACTGCAGCATGTGGTTTCACTGGGGTACCAGGCAATGTAGGTAAACTTTTGCTGGTGCAATATTCCTCTAGATGCACATTCAGGTCAGGTTGGATGGGTCTTAGAGCAACCTCATCTAGTGACAGATGTGCCTGCTCATGCTGGGGGGTTGATTAGGTGACCTTTAAAACTCCCTTCCACCCGAAACTGTCTTATAGTTCTAAATGTGTCCATGTATAGGTTTGTATATTCACATATATAAATATATTTCTGTCCCACACTTTGAAAGCTAGCAACATAGAAACATGTCCCCTCAACAAGGAGAAGAGCAATTTTATGGAAGCCTGACTTATGCAACATGGAAAATACGAGGTGCCTTGGTTTGATGCTGTGTTTGTAGGTGAAGCTGCTCAGCAGTCCCAGTGGCAGAGGTGCAGCGTAGCTCTCTGATAAATCTGGCAGGGTTGTTGGTTCCTGGGATCAGAACTTACTGACAAATCTTCCTGAAAGCGAAGTCCCCGTCCACAGGTGGTTCACACTTGGGCTGTACCACCCAGATTAGTGTGCAAGAACCAGCTCCTTCCATCTGGGTGTGCTCTGGCTTCTTGTTCTCTGAAACTTTACATTGAAAATGTGAAGATACATTCTTGGCATCAGACTTACTAGAGCAATGTGAATTTCAACCTGTTTTGGAATATTTTAAAACCTTATAGAAATACTGTTTTTACTATTCTTCACAGTTTCTTCCGCTGGTAGGAGAATGTTACTATATTTAAGTTCTCAAATGTGAGTAGAGGTGGTATTAATAGTCAATTTTGGGGCAGCATTCCTCTGGGAAAATTTATATAGGGAGGGGTATGTACATGTGTGCATGTGTATATGTATATACAGATGCATGCGTTACATATGCTCCTGTGTACATATAAGATGTACGTATCTACTTGGTTCCATAGTAATTTTGTCTCTCGTGGGACAATACTTGATTTATCTTCATTTGGCAGGCATAGAAAATATCTACCAAGCAGCCTTTTCCTGTCATGTGTCTATAAATGTTAATATTAGCGAGTCATGCCGATCAGATGTCTTTTCTAGTAGTAGTTGTTCAGTGGTATCAACATTTTTTTCTTCTTCTTTTTTTTATTCCAGGAAATTATTTTCCAGAAGAATAATGTAAGTATGATTTCTGGGTGCCAGTTGCATTCTAGGCATTCCAGACTTCTGTTTCATTTAATGTTGTTTGTCTTATGTTTTCCACTTGAATAATTTAATGCTCTCATACTGTGTTTTACAGAGTTAGATGCAGAATTCTGCAAATCGTAGCAGCAAATCTGTGTATATCACTTTGTTGCTAGGTACTGGTCTCACTTCTTACCTTGCCTCCATCTATCAATGGTATTTTCCTTGCTGCCTTTACTTGTCTGTCATATTTTTTCACACACCATTTACATCTGTCATTTTGTTTTTTCTGTTGCCTTTTTCTGTACAGTGTTCTTTAGTGTTTTAAAAAAATACTCTTACTGAAAAGGAGAGTTATTTGGAAAGTGCTCATTTTAGAAACCCGTGGCTACAGCTATGAAAATATGTATATTTATAAAGAGAGAGTGTGTGTGTGTATTTATTTCTGGAAGTTGAGTTGTGGGGCCTGTTAGTCCCAGCGCAGTGGAGATCCCGGTAGTCTGGTTATGACTGCCAGTCATTAAACTGTAGGTTTCTGCACCTTGGCATCTCCCTGGTTTCTGAGGTTGGCCTTGCAAATCCCCCTTCCCCTTTCATTCTCAAGTTCAAGGGAGGCAGACCTGTGACTGGGAGAACACTGCTTTCTCAATGTGGTTTGTTCTGGAGTAGCAGGGCCAGTCATGTCAGAATATATTATCTGGCGTGTTGAGTTGTTCTTGGCTTCATTTTGGGAGTTACTGGTAGCCATATATGCTAAGATATAATTTTGTAGCAGTTAGTCAGTGGTGTGCAGGTATCTTGAGGTGCTATGTGTATGCTGTACAATTCCATCTATTTGAATAAACTTTTCTAAGGGGCATATCAAGTATTTAATTTTAGAAATTGGTCAGGTTTTATTTCCCACAGTCCTAAAACTGACATAAACCCACAGTATTCCTGGTTTTACTTTTTTATTTAACAGCGAAATTCGTGGATTAAGTACTGACTTGCTAGTATGAAACATGATTCTTTGAAAAGGGTGCAGTTATCTACTAAGCTGATAGTTTCTGAAGGTGGATTAAAAAACAGTGCATGCTTTGGTCCTAATGCTGCATTTTAAGTTACATATTCTTTTTTATTAAAAAAAAAAAAAAGAGGGTTCCATATAGCATTTCTGTATAACTCTTCACCAAAAAGTGCTTTTCAGAGACCCACAGAATGCTGTGAATGACGTGTTAGACTAAAAATGTCTTGCCTCTCTCTAATGAAAGTGCGGTAAATGATCAGTTAGGCCTTTAGACAGAATGAAAGAGAACAGTAATGCCTTTCTTGTAAATGAATGTATTGCATTCTGTATTTTTGTTCTGGTGGCCCAGGATCTAGGGAAAATTATGTGTGACTAATGTAATATCTCAGGGAGGGTAGAGGGATGAGCTCTGTTAGCAGGAAACCAGCAGGAGTTGACTGGTAGAGTAGAATAAAGGGAAGATGTTGTCATCTTGTCCTGTTTTTAAATGACAGTCCCTAAAGCTCAAGGAGAGGTATGATAACTTGGCCTTCATCTGTTCGAGAAAGGATTGTTCTGTTTTCCATTTAAATTTGGACAGGTGTCTGTGAAACTGTCAGTCATCACTTTTAGAAATGTTTCAATGTGTGTCACAAAAAGAATGTGTTCCTTGAGAGTCTTGGATGTTTTCAAGCACACCCACATAACATCTTTACTGGGAGGAAGTATTTTCCCAGGGATTAGAACAGGGAAGTTAGTATCATTGGTTTAGTAACTCTGGAACTGATTCTGATTTTTTTTTTCTTCCTTTTTCCTAATTTTTTGGCATGATGTAAGCCAAATTACCTGGAAGTAGACTTTTCACCATGTTGGTGCATGCCTAACTATTGAATATAATTCCTGCTTCATGAAAATCATGTTTCTTCATAAATCATAACTCCTGGATAAATTGATATGACAAAGGTGCTGTTCCTGAGACACTGTGACTGTGGTGCCCACCCTTACCAAAAACAGTCATATAAATGATTATGTGAAGCTGCAAATATGAAAAAAAAAAAATGAAGTTCACATATGAATAAACCAGGAGTTTAGTCCTGCTGTTCTAGAACATGTTTTTCAATAGCACACAAACGTCAGCCGTAACAGGACAATGGTGTCCCTGGCACCGGGGGATTAAAAAGGCTACAAAACAAGTGTGTGTGTGTGTGTATCTATATATATCTGTCTAACTGAAATGCCTTGTGTTTGCTTTTCCTGGACCTTGTATCCCTAAAACTAGTGGGGAGAAAAAAAAAATCCATTACTAACTGTTTTGTTTGTTTTGTTCTTTGTTCTGACTGGATTTTTGTGCTTCCTAATAATAGTCAATACCACATTGCATAGCTAGGATAAGCTGCCTGGAGCTTGTCAGGGCAGAGCAGTGCAAGATAACATAGGCTCATTTCCTGTTATATGTGGTTTTATAGCTGTTTAGTTGGACCTTTTCCAAATGTTGCAGTAATACCAAAACCATACGTTTTTACAGGGAGTGATACTTTGACAAGAGGCATTTACTTTGATATTTGAAAGCTTAAGTTTAGTTTTTGCCGTTATCTGATTTTTGAGGTCAACCAAGCAGCAGAGGCATTCTAGAAATTTCTAGTAAGGAGTTTCAGTCCCAAGAAGATTTTGGTATAAAGGTTACAGTATATGGCTGTACTTTGCTTGGTTTAGCTCACCAGGTTTTATTTCATCCTAGTTCTCCCTGGTTCGAATCTTATCAACTTTGGAGAAAAGCTGCAGGCAGGTTCCAAATGGCCATTTATTCCTTTTTTTTTTTTTTTTTTTTAATTTCACTTTGTGCTGAATCTAAGGAAGTTTAATGTGCATGCATCATACATGTGGTTTGCAACCAATTGCAGTAAGTAACACCTTGACACAGTGCTCACTTTTCAGTTCAGGCTGCTTGCTTGCACCAGGTTGGAGTCTTAGGCAGGTGTGAGACTGTGGTCCAGCTGCCGGCCTGATTGGGAGGCAATAGGAACCATCTGCTGGGCAGCTGACTCACAGGTATTAGCAATCAAGCAACAAGGTTATGGTTGTATGGCTGGGGCACTTTTATAAGTGTCTGCCTTTTCTGACATCTGAGGGGATCAGAGGTTGTAATTTTTACTGGTTTTCCACAGTCCTTCCTAACTGCCTCTTGTTTAAGGTGTAGCTTGGGAGACGGTTTGTTGCAGTGCTGCTTTGGTGGGAGCAGGAGAATGAGTGACCCTGGATGAGGCATGCCAGAGGCATCTGCAAGCTCAGAATAGGTATATAGTATAGCTACTGCTAGAAGACTGTAGGATGTGTTTAGCTATTGCTCTCTTTCACTGTGGAAATAGGGGGAAGTATTTTTAATACCCCCCACCTATCTGATGAATGATTTGGGGGCAGTTTGATTTTTTTTGATATCCAAGTATGTAAAAACACTGTGTAGTAACCTTCAGTAAATATTTTGTTGATAATGACAACAGTGGTGTTTATTGTTATTTATGATACATCACTATCTCTTGCTCATTCTTTAATTTTTTTTAATTCTTTGACTAAAATATTTGGCACATACTTTCCTTGGAAAAAGTTGGAACTTTTATTTCTGTGTGATTATGGTGAAAGAACCATGTAGAGTGTATGCTGATTTTTTTAACAAGCATTTAGGATGTGGCATGGCTGCTATAGACTGTTATTGCTGGGCATATAAAGAAAATATTTCTAAAGAAAATGGGAAGTATTTGAAAGAGTAGACCCAGTCTCTGTGTTTCAGTTCATTTGAGATGTGAGACTTACTTATATTCCTTTTCAAATCAATAGCAAGGCTGTCATTCATTTGAGTGGGATTTGAAGTAAACCCAAACTGAGTCTGTATTCATTAAAACATCAGCACATGGTGATTTACTGTGGGGGTAGAGGGAATAGACTTAATAATGGTTGAGGATTTTGCCATCTGCTACATGTAATACCATCTGCAGTCAGAGAATTACCTTTAAGAAAAATCTCATCAGAAGAATTGAAATAAGAGCAGATATTTCTCAAAAGAACTAGTAGGAGAAATGCAAAAAAGCTGATCTTAGTTCAAGAAGAGTCAGCAGAAGAAAAGTTCCTGCTGTGAGAGATGCAGAGATACTGGCTGTTTTTATTACCTCAGCTGATTTTATTTATTAAAAAAAAAAAAGTTACATTGGGTGCTGACCTGAAGTTTAGGCGAGTAGATGGGATTATGCTAAATTCTCCCATCCATGAGTAAAACATTGTGGTTTTGTTTGGGGGGATTTTTGATTTGTTTGACACTTCTTGCCTTTGAAGGCAGCTTTCTTCTGTTTGTGGATATTTGACTGTTAACTTATTCCAACAGAGCAGGGCTAGTACAGAGCCTCAGGGAATCAAGAGGACTGCACCCCATTGACTCCCTGGCATTTTGCAGATTTTATCACTCCTGTTGAAGTGAAATTCAGTATCTGAGAATTAATTGGGCAGAACTCAAATGCTTATTTATATAGCACCATGGCTTCTTAATCTGCACAACTTTCAGAGAAAAATCATCTTTACTAAATCAGATGAATTTGTGGGGGAGATAATAGTATTTGCCTTATTGCAGGATGTTCTTTCTAAGAAGACATGGTCTCCAAATTGAATTCCCCATAGGCTGCCCCTTTCACAAGTAACAGTTCTGTATTAGAGGGGGATATTGAAAGAAGGGCTATTTTACATTCTTACTGTGATAATTAAAATACAACTATATGCTATGCATTTTTGTCTCTGAAATACAAATAGGTGTTATATTTATTTTCAGAAGCTGAGAAGTTATATCAAACAAGAAGGAAGTGCTTAATATTCCAGTGACCAGTAGGTCTAGCTAGGAGCGGCATAGTCTTGAATTCTATAACTGCAGAGCTATTAAGACAATCTTAGGGTTGTATTTAAACTGAAATTGCATGCACTCTGGAATTGTTTAATTTTGCAGGGTAAGTGAGGAAGGGATATTAGAAAAATATAAACCAATTAAAACGTTTGTGAAACTGAATTACAGATTTTGTCACTTTGTGATAAGGATTTATGCATGTGTAGCTGGTTCCAGCTGGTCCTTCTGCTTTCTGATTAGTCTGAGGGATTTGATGAAATGAGCTGTGACACAGATAGTCTTTCAGAAGGCGGCCTGATGTTGGCAGGTACTGAGTGTGCTGGCCCAAAGCCATCCAAAATATGTATGTTCCTATCTCCTTGATATAACTAGTTCAGCTGATCTGAGAGCTCAGGCCAAGTTTATCTTGTCTAATGTCCTGAGTTCTTGTGCATCAGGTTGAACCACAGTAACTCTGTGTGTGCACACTCATGGCCTGTCCCAGCCCCTGATGTTTTCAGTAATGCCTTTCACCTCCAACTCAAGTGACCTGCAATCACTTTGTAACTTTTATTAGTGTAATTTGAGCTTTTAAACCTTAAATATTGAGGGGTTTATAGAGAAACTTTTTGAAGCACCTTTATGCTACTCATGTTTTTTAAAGGCTGTTGATGTAACTGAGAATATTGCAGTTGGATTTAAGGTGTTACTCCGTCAAAAGTTGACCATTTGTCTCGAATGGCTTGATTCTGTTACTTTCATTGTACATGGTGTGGCGAGTCAGAGGAATGGATCCAAGGGAAACAACAGTTTTGTCTTGGGTGCTCAGCAAACTTAGAATATAGAGTGCAGCTCATTAGGGTTAGGAAAGAATAGCAGAGTTGTGAGTTCAGAGTTGGGATGGAGCATTACAGGGCAGATTCTTATAGGAGAAGTGGAATATATTTTAATTTTCAAGTGGAATAACATGCACCGAGTCAAAATGTAAAGCAATGTGTGAGCCAATAGGAAGTGTGTGTCAGAAAGACAGCCTGATCCTTTCTGGCTTAAGTTAGCATAACTTATATTTTGACAAAGAAATGTGACAAAGGAAGTTAAAATGGCTGAGTCAGAGATTGCATAGCCTGGGAATTAGGAAAGAAGCAAGTCATGCACTCTGCTTCAGAGAAGAAGATTTAGAGCTCTCTGACATGGGAGCAGCTCCTCAGCTGCTGCACCCACAGCCTCGTCCTCTTGGGCTCCCATCCCAACCATTGCCCAAATGCAGTCAGGGTTGGGCTCTTTGTAGTTAGAATTTGTGATGGTGACAAAATGTCTTTCTCCATAGTGGGAGACTGTAGACTCTTATTATACAAGAGAAGTCTTGCCATGACTGTTAGCTTATCTTTCTTCCGCCACCACCTTTAGTAAATAATATATTAAATTTGATTCGGGGTTTTTTTTCTTTTATTTTGTCACCAGAGCTACTACATGTCTGCCTTTGTCAGGTTCAGCTGTTAGATATTTAGAGCTATTTAACTAGAGGAGTGAAATTGAGGTCAATGTATCTTGTATTTCTTATGTTTACTGCATGTGGGTTTTTCTTTTTTTTTTTTTTTTTTTTTGAAAGCTTCTTTCCTAAGGAAATTAAACTTAAGGGCTTGTACTGTTTTTTCATCCTCCATCCTCTTTCTGTATATGCCTGTTTTGACTATCTGAATTTCAGACAAATTTGAGAGGTTTCAAAGATACAGAGCTCCCCACAAAACATAACTGTCTAGGTTAAGTTGACAACCAAATTAATGCCCTCACGGAGGAAAAAGCCACTGTGTTCCCACACTACTTGCCACCGAGGATCAAGGTGAGATTCTGCCTTGACAACTCCGGGGGGGCCCTCTGAACAACTGTAAATTGATTTAATTTTCTTCTCTTTTATTCCTGTGTAGTGGTTTTTCTTTTCTTCTACTGTTGAGTTCTTCCTTGTCCACTGCTTACGAAGGCTCCCGGGTCTACATGTCTTCTATGGAAGGCTCTATAATATAACCAGCTTTTTTTTCCTCTCAGGTGACAGGAAAAATGCATGTAAACAATTTTTGCTGGCTCTTCTTTTTTTTTTTTTTTTCATATTTCTTATAGAAAGAAGGTTCACTGGGGATCATTTTGTAAGAGCTCTTGCTCAGTAATGGGCTCAGGCACGTGGCCTCTGCAGGAAGAGTAGTCTTCCTCCTTGTGGGATTGTTTGTGAAGACTCCAGAACTGTCTCTGGAGGTGGCCTGACCATTATGCCAGGATAAACTTTGGGTTCTGTGGATTTCAAAAGCTATAAACATCATTTTTCAGAGTTGATTTTTAGTTAAGACCTGAGCTTTGTGAAGAGCGTGCCAGAGATCCAAGAAGGCCTTCCTGCAAGCAGTCTTGGATTTATTTTTAATGCACTGAATAAACATTAGGAAGTAAAATGCTTGCCCCATGATATCTGTAGCTACTTGACTCTTTCTCTTGGCCCTGACTTCCCAAACTTTTTCTCCTTTATTTAAAAAAAGGAAAGTTCGAGAATAGTCACTGCCCACCCTTGTTCTGTAATTGCTCGAACCAGTTCCAGCAAGTTCATAACTTCCTCTCTGCTTTTGACTGTGGGCTTATTTGGTTTTAGCAGGGTCAAAAGTTGATCCATTCACTCTTGAAAATGTGTGATTACCTGTTGTGGTTTTAAACCCAGCAAGCGGTGAATACCACGCAGCCGCTTGCTTCCCCTCCCAGGGATGGGGAGAGAATTAAAGGGTTAAAAGGAAAAGAGACTTGTGGGTTGCAATAAGAACAATTTAATAACAAAACTACAATAATATTGAAAATAATAATGATAATAGTGAAGATAATAATAACAGTAATGTATACAAGTATACAAATGAGTGATACATAGTAGGCTGCTCACCACCCGATGACCAAGGCTCATCCTGTTGCCATCTAATGGTCCCCGAGCAGGGAGAGTCCTGAAACCACAATCCTGGAAAAGAGATGAGAGACCAAGAGCCAAGTGAGAGAGCGACATGACCCCAAGAGAGCAAGCTTCCAGAGAGCCCTTCATCTGTATACTGGGCATGATGTGAATGATATGAAATAGACTATTGTCCAATTTGGGTCTCAATCCTAAACCTAAGGTCGAATCCTAGGCTAGTAATTGGGGCTGTGCTTCCTCACAGCTTCTCCTGCCCCTGCAAACACTGGTACAGGAGAGAAGCTGAAAAGTCCTTGACTGTCCTGGCAGCAGTTATAAACATCGGTATGTGATCAGCCACCTTCTCAGCACAAATCCAAACACAGCCTCACACTAACTGCTATGAAGAAAGTTAACTCTGTCCCAGCCAAAACCAAGACATTGCCTTACATGCTAGCATATTCTTGAGCAGAAGTGTCCATTCAGTTCTCCATCAAAAAGATGAGCAGTTTGGGTTCTGGCATCACACTGCTTAATTGCTTGTTAAAAATATTCATACACTTCCCAGTCCTCAAGTTACCTTTGGAATTGCTACATTGCTGCATTGCACAGAAAAATGTGTCGTAGCTATTCAGCTGTAATAGTTTGCAGTTGTTGGGGAAGGAAGACTAAGTTAATCCTTGTACAAGTTTGTGTATGCAATAATCTCCAACCAAGTTCTTGGTTAGTTGAGCTCAATGGACCTCATGTAAATGCCTGCATCAATTACTTTTAATTTTACAGAGTTTGTCTATATCCCTCAGAAGTGGGGGTGGGATTGCCTTTATAGTGAGATTTTATAGTTTCATAGTATAATAAGTGTAACTTAAAAAATTTTTTCCTATACTCTTCATAACTAATCTCTGATCTGTACACAAACATATATTTACTGACATATCTGTACGCATACATTTATATGGACTAGAGTACCTCGATCCTTCCATGTTTTTACCATCTAACAGTGCTTGTTAAAATGCATGTTATAAGCACACAGCTGGTATTGTGCCTTTGAAAGCTGTTCTGTCATTGCTCTGTCAGTGCATGGAGCTCAGCTCATCTGGGGAGCCTCTGAAGTATGTCCTTCACTGCTGTATTGACTTCTGGGAGAGCAGGAGCAGCTGACGGGAAAGTAATTAATCTTGGAAGTAATTTAGGGGTACCAAAATGATCGGTCTCAAGGACTCTTCCTTAAGACTTTTCTTGCTGGGCTGCTGACCACTTTGGTAGTGGAGTCTGAGCTTTGAGAGCCAAATGGCAAATTTTGGTGGTAGTTAAGACCCTTCTGAACAATAAATATTCAGCAAGCTTTCTATATGTGTAAATCTTTTGTTGCACACATACCACAGGCACCAAGACATCTTGCCTCTCTCTTTCCTGTAAGATAAATTTAATTATTTTTTTTTTCTAATTGTCTGTCATACATTGGTATGTAGAAATCAATGTGGTTTGTCAATGCTAATACATTCCATAAGTAATTATTCAGAAATATGTATCGTTTTAAGTCCCGCTGGCCAGGATGGTTTGCTACTTAGCAGGGAATTTAATTTGTCTTTGTTACGCTAAAGTATTTGAGTAATTTTGCAGTTCGTATGAGGATTAGTTTTCTCTACAGTTTTCCTGTTGTGAGGCAACTAGCTTGTGTTATTGTTTTCAACATCTGTGGGCCTAACTATACTAAACTGCAGAGTGCTTGCTCACTTGTAATCATCAGTTACCTTGACAAGAACATACATAAGCTTCACTCGGGTTCGTTTGACGCTTTGAGGTGACGAGGGTGTGCCCTCAATTGTTTCACTATCGAGCTGATTTACTGACTATTTTAAGGTCAGCATGATGCTTCTGAAAAGAGTCATCTTACAGGAATGAGTTTAGAAATCTGAAAAAAATACATTTCAGGTGTATGTAATTTTTGAGATGAAAATTGAATTTACATAGTCCTAGGCTTCATAGGTAAAATCTTGGTCTTGCTGAAGCAAGCAGCAGATCTCCCTTTGACTTTAACAGGTGAAATTCTGCAGGTAGTATATGCAGTTCCTTTATACTTAGGCTTGTAAAACCATAACTGCCCTAAATATTCCACCTTGTTTGCCTACAGATGTGCACTGGTAACTACATATTTGTTCCTTATATGATAACTCCACATAACAAGGTGTACTGCTGCGATAGCAGTTTTATGAAGGGACTAACAGAACTGATGCAGCCCAGTTTTGAGTCGCTGCTTGGCCCTATATGCTTACCTTTGGTGGATCGATTTATTCAGCTCTTGAAGGTGGCACAGGCCAGTTCAAGGTGAGTGGTCTTTTTGTACCCCTGTATAAAATTCTGCTGGGAATATAAATGTCAGACTCTTGTGCTCCAGGGTGATGTGATGTTTTGCCTTCTGTTGAGGCAAATGGATGATGAATAATTTAGCTTGACCAAATCTCTCCATTGACACTGCTCTATCAATAACTGTCCCACGTATACGTTGTGGGAGAGCTGCAGGGCCAGAAAAACAAATGCAAGGGACCTGTCCCAAATTGCTGATGTGAAGTTGTTCTTCTGCAGCCAGTATTTCCGTCAGTCCATTCTGAATGACATCAGGAAGGCCCGTACCCTCTACACAGGCAAAGAGCTTGCAGCAGAGCTGGCAAGGATCCGACAGCGAGTGGATAATGTTGAAGTATTGTCTGCTGACATTGTAATAAACTTGCTGCTGTCCTACAGAGACATCCAGGTATGAATCCTGTGCTCCAACATGATTTCAAACATAGTAAATTACATTACATTCTCAGCAAAATTTTAGTGTATTTTGCACAGATTTGCTAACAAATTAGGTAAGTAATGCACACTAGTAAAAATCTTCTACAGCATCTCCACTGGTGCTTTTCACTTCACTTTACACTGTTAATAGTGTGCCTTTACACAGCAGAAAAGTGGTGTTATTTTATAACAGCACCTAAAAAGTACACAAAACATAATAACTCTTGTCCAGCATTACTAGTCCTAGTGCATCCTACTTAAAGGCTATGGTAGCATTCTGCTGCTGATATGTATATGTATTCTTTGTCACCATGCTTGTGACATTGCTCATGGAAACATAACATGTTCATATGCATTTCGGCTTCTGGACTGGTACTAGTAATTGCTTACTTTGTTATACAGAATTTCAACTGTTGTTCCTTGAACACTTTGAAGTGGTTTGGTTTTCCTTTTGGGTTTGTTTGTTTTTAAATATGTCAGCGAGTAAGCTACCTTACAGACTGTGGTATTGAAAGGTGCTTTTTGTTTTGTGGCTCATACCTATTTTGGAGTTTTGGGATGCCTTAATTCAGATGCAGTTAGTATTGTAATGTCTGTACAATATGAAGTTTGGTATGTGTTCAGCCCCTGAAACTAATTTTTAATCATGAAATAGATGTACTAGAATTTCCACAGGTCCACATTAAAGCAGTACAGGAGACCAAATTGTGTTTCCCTGATAAATACTGTGCATATTCACATTTCTGAGGAGTGTCAGAACAGTGTACTGTTTGAGAGTGAAGAAACTGAAATCCATAAAACTTGCAATGAACTGAAAATACTTCTCAGTATGAAATAAGAGGTGCTTAGTTCAAAAAGGGGTTTGTATAGGCGTATCTTAGTGCGGCCACCTAAAACTTCGTTACTCCCTTCTTTTTGAAGGATTACGATTCCATTGTGAAACTGGTGAAAACTTTAGAAAAACTGCCTACTTTTGACTTGGCTTCCCACCACCATGTGAGGCTTCATTATGCATTTGCGCTGAACAGGTAAGAAGCTACCCTTCCTTCTGCTGATGAACAGTAAATCAGAACTGCAAACTTTGCACAGGGTTGATGATCTTGGGTGAAATTCCCTACTGGAGTCTTTATAGACAAGGCTAGGGTTTTCACTGAAGCAACCTTGGGGACTCTGAGCTTTGTGATCAATCTAAGCTTTCTTTTTCTCTCATACTGTCAAATTACATCCTTTTCCTTTAGCATGTTTGATTTGTCTTTCTATAGGTTTGCATCATTTTTTCATTTCAGTACCTAAATTGGAGCAAATAAATATCTAGCCGTACCTACCTCTGTAAAACACACTTTGCATGTTGCTGTATGAGTGACAGTGCTGCAGCATTTGTGCTAATTTAGACATTATCTCGTTCAAGTCTGAGCTCTAGTAGTGTCAGGAGGCAGGAGGAGAACTTTCATTAAAAGTCCATCAGGAGATTTGGTTATATTATAGTAATCAGCTAATTTTTGTGTCCTCTGATAACATGCACAAAATGTGCCACATGGAGCAACACGCACAACTTTCTTGGGTTAAGTGAGAGCCAAGCCTAGATTTTTTTTTTTTCCTAGGGTACTGACAATTGGGCAGAGCACTAAAAGGGTTTTTTTTTCAGAGGAATGTACAGAGGTTTTCTGCTTCCTTGCTGTTATCACAATGAACATTTTGCTCTTGATGTTTAGAGGAATAGAGCAGGTGTCAACAGGCTTTGAAGTTCTCAAATATAGAAAATGTCTACAGATCTCTCTGCTTCTCACCGATTTGGATATTGTGATTCAGGTTTGCTGAGGAGGCTCAAAACTGCATATCATGTCAAAGTGATGTCAAAAATTTCACAAGTAATTAGTTGAAAAAATCAGTTTTTGAAACAAACAACAACGACACAAAAACAACTACCAGAACAACAGCTATCTGGCATTGTTTTGTCTGAACAACATGTCCAGATCTTCTCTTGATCCTTTATAGGAGGTATACAAAGGTATAAATATTGTGCCCTTTTTGTCCTTGCTTTACCATAAATATGTGGAGCTTTGCAGATTAAATAATCCATCATGTATCTGCCACTTCTACATATTCTTCACAGAGGTCACTAGGGGTACCTTGGAGTTTTAACAAGTCATTTAGACCTTAAGGTCACCATTTTCTAAAATCAATTCACCTTTGAAAACAAGACTTGACTAGTTCACCAGAACTGCAGTATGATCTTTTCAGGCAGATCTTTATGCTTCATTGCTTCTGTTGGGACTTCTTGCAGACTGAAATGTCTGTTTTTATAGATGTGACTGTAAGATGTAGCCTTTGAAGGGTACTTGTCATACAAAAGGTCTACATACTGCCTCCAAAGAGTTCAGGTCAGATTTTCCTCTTCCTCCCTTCTCCAGATTCACCTGGAGTCCGTGACAGCCATGTCATGCTTTGGTGTATGCCCAGAAGGAATTACTTGGGCGAATTGTCATTTTGTCCATATTGGGAATATAGAGGATGTTTCCTGAACTAAGGCAGGTCTGGAATACTCTGCACATCTGAATGTTTGCTGTGGAAGAAACTGTCCCTCTTGCTTCTAATCCAGGTCACTAGTACGGAAGGATGGAGCGGCTCAATTAGTCAGAATTAGTCTGACCTAAATTAAGAAAGTCTGTGAGGGCATTGATGATGTAATCAGTAATAAAAGTAGGGACCTCTGTCTCTGGAGACCAGCAAAGTATAAATGGCTCATATCACAGAACACTGTTGTTCCTTACTGGCTTTGTTCTCATTAAGTTTAGCTAGATATTGGTTTGATCTGGATTAATGATAGTCAATACAAGATGTGGGGGGAGTTATCCACCTGAAACTCCATCCTGAAAATTGCCCTTCTGCAGTGAAACTCAGCCAGAAAACCATAAAGAAGCCTCAGACTTAGCCTTGTTGCTTTACTTCAGTGGTCAGTATGAGAAGGAAAAACAAAAGGAAGCAAACCCTCAACAGCTGGGCAAGTGATCAGTTGGCAGAGGAACTAAAAGAACACAGACCTGAAGGAGGCTGTCCTTGCTTAGCCAGGAGCAATTGATTTCTCTCCCTGGGGCCTGGGATTGGGAGCACTTGTCCACCTCCAGTCCACCAGCCTTGCTGTGCCACTCTAGAGGTACTTGGTGAGCCTACTGCAGCTCTTTACCTAATTTGTTGGAATTTGACTGGTCTGAATGTTGGGAAGAGACAGCACTGGGTTTCATTTATCTTTCTTGTGAGGCTGAGACATCAATAGAGGTTGGGCCAGCATGTAGATTTGTACACTCTGTTTTTCTCTTTTCTCAGGAAAGCAGTTCATACTGTCTGCTCAAACAAGTGCTTTTGCTCTGTTTTCTTTTTTTTTTTTTTTTTTTTGTTATGATGTAAGTACTCATTTGTCCTCTGTTACCCATTCTGCTTCACTTAAACCTTTTCTTCCCCATCACTCCCTTCTGGAACTGTGTACATGAGCTCAGAGATCACAAGTTCAGGTATCGCTTGAAGTACAAATGCTCTGATCTCACATTGACACTGCCTGTGCAGGTGCATCAAAACTTTCATACATTCTTGTAGACGGCAGAAAAAAATCCATTACTGAACCTCTGATCAAATAGTACCTGCTTTAAGATGGCTGTGGCTTTTGGTGTGTTCTTTTTCTTTCTGAGGTAGCTGCCTCTTGCGAGCTTTATATTGAAGAAGATTACAAGATGGATACAAAATGACTTATATATGTTCCTCCCAATTCAATTTGTAGCCACTCAAATATTACAAGCGATTTCTCCAAAAGAATATAGTATTTTCCCCAGACCACCACAGAATAGTTTTTGCTGAGAAAGGAGTCATTTACTTGTTCAGTACACAAGTACATACAAAATTCTACACTCCTGGTACTGAATGAATATACCCAAACTGTGAGTCACCAGGAAGTGTCTAATGCTTGCAGTTATGTGCTTTATTTGTCTGAAGTACTTTTGTTAATATTACCTTATTGTCTTCACTTCCTAATCTTCCCTATAATGGGAATTCAGTCTGGTTTGTGCTTCTTTTTTTTTTCTTTTTTTTTTTTTTTTTTTTGCGGGGGGGTTTGCTTCACATTCAAAATATATATTAAAAAAAATCATAAACACAAAACAGGATTTTTTTTTCCCTTTAAAGTATTAATTACTATGAAAGAAATGTTAGATATGAAACCTAGGTTCATGTCTTTCTATTTTGTAAGAAAGTAGCACATGATCCTTCCAAGAATTCCTCTTGAGGCTCTTGTTGCGGTTGTCATGAGAGAGAAAAAATGTTTGAGGGCTTTTATAAAGGTGCCCCATGATAGTAAGGAGGAAAAAAAAAAGGGAAGATGGGGGAGAAGTGTGGACATATGATATAGGCGGTTGTGTCTAGAAGCACGTTACATAAATGAAGTCACACATATATATTCAAACACAGTAATGAAAAAGATTTTCTTGTTAACTTTATTGTGTTTCTAATCAACATTTTTAATTTTTAATAGGCGAAATCTGCCTGGCGACAGACAGAAAGCTCTAGAAATTATGATACCCCTAGTAGAACAGGAAGACCAAGTAGCTTCAGATATGTACTGCCTGGTTGGTCGAATTTACAAGGACATGTTTTTGGAATCTGGATTCATAGATACAGAAAGCAGGGACAAAGGGACGTTCTGGTGAGTACTGGTTTCCTGGTCTATGTCCTTTTGTTAGCTTTGGAAAAATATTCCTTAAACAAGAAGATATATTTCAACTGTTTTTTCATTCCAAATATTTGGCATCCTTAAGGGATACTCTGAATTTTCCAGTCTTCTTTGCTTATTTGTTAAGAATGAGAGATGATGTTCACAGATCTGGTTCCTTGAAGTTCTTAAAGAGACTTGGAAGTTTACGTAGCCCTCATCAGAGTGTATTTTCCCCTTTTTTCCTAAATGTGAAGTCTCCTGCTTACTGTATTATTCTTAGGAATCTTGGGCAAACGATAATCAGCCGTGAATCAGTTGGCATGTCTGCAATCTGATAGATATTAGCTAGCTAGGCTTAAAGGTGCTGGGGTTTAACTCTGCACTGATGCCTAGGATGTACCATTCTGTCTTTTTTTTGGCTTCCATGCTCACAAGCAATATAACTGTTCCAAACTCAGGCTGGCAAAAGTTTTATCATCCCATCATCACCATACAATACATGCATATTACAGTGGTCTGGAGTTACTATGGATAGAGAAGCATACAATAGACTGGAAAAATTCTTATCTTGAGAGGCAAGTATTGAGTTTTTACTACTTTGAAATGCACTAAAATGTTGTTATACGTTAAAACAAAAAATTGTGTTTTGTCTCTTATTTTATCTGTAAGGCTTTTAATTCCCAAAAGCAACATACTTGAAATGAAGGCACTGGATGCCATTCTAGACTCTTGTCAAAATGAGCTGCTTTTCTCCATTATGATTCAGATGAAGATACAGACAGTCTGTGTTTATGTATCCTGCACATCAGATCCTTGTTCTGGTCTTGTGCTCATCAGCCGCCTGTTGAAATAATTGCTTAGAATGGAAAGCTTTCTTCTCCCTTCTTCATTTATCACTTGGTTTTCAGTAAACTTCAGATTAGAACTGTTTTTGGTAAAAGATAAGATATAGTTGTTTAGCATTTATGGCCTCAAAATACCAGTGCAGTTAATAATTGCTGGTCATGCTTTTCAGTTTTGCAATACTTGGTGGATTTTTTAGAGGATGTTGAAATAACAGGAATGCAGCATATTTTCATCATCCCCACCCTTTATAATTTTGGATTAAAGAAAGAATTTATTTCCTCTAAGGCAAAGCCCATAACAAACTTTCAAGAATCTGTTCTAAAAAAAAATTTTGCTAATGTCATGAACTAAGGTGAAAAGAAAACTGTATTCCTGCATACAAATACTAAGCATTACCACAGGCTAAACAGAATGAATTGAAGTTACTTTTGCTATTGTACATTGTGCTTTTTCCTCATTCATAGTGTCTTAGGAACAGATAAAGTTGAAATTTTCAAACTTAATTGAACTAGAGAAGGATTAGGTGTATAATAGTGGTGATTACTTCCAGGATATTCCGTGTAGCCATTTTAACACACTTTTAATAGATGCACCTTAGCAATCATGATCATGACAAGGTGATCTCTGTTGAGTCAAGCCGGAGTTGGGCTGGGAGCTGTGCCAGATGTTTTGTATTCTATGCTGGATATTCAGTTGAATTCTAGTGTTAGTCATACTGCAGGCTCAGTGGGACTGAAGTTTTGACTCAGAACTCAGTGTTGGGAAGGAGCAGACCCACTCTAGAGCTATGCCAGGCCATGACGGGGGAAGGCATGCGCAGGAACAATGCCTCCGTGATAGTGTTACTTTGTTGAGATAAAGGTTATTGTCTCAGTCTTGGAGGAAATGAGGATGTAGGAAAAGTATAGTGAATTGATAATGAGATTTTGGCAGCAGAACCAAAACATTGGTTTTGCAACAACTCGTAATGTCAAGGTACTTTGGTCTATAAAAAAAAGGGGTGCAGAGGGGACGCCCCAAAAAACAACTAGGCAGGCAGTGTAGTTTCCTGACAATTTAATAGAATGAAGGATATCTTTCGTATAAATATAAGAGATGAAGGATTAATAGTTAACTGTCGTTTTCTTCTTGCATACTGATGGTGTAAATCAGACTTAACAAAGCTATTAAGTCTTTATTCAAATCCTTTCACTGCCATCTCCCTAATTCAGTGTCTGCATCACAACATTTTCCCAAATGTCAGCTTTCAGTTTCTTGATGGCATTTATAAAATCATCAGCTAAACCAACCTATACTTTAAAGGCAGACTTTTAGACGTTACCGCCTTTCTATGGGGGTAAGTGGCAAGGTCTCGGGCAGTGGGGGGCTGCAGGGCTGTCCTCTGTCCAAGAACTAGAGAAATTTGGGTAGTCATGCCAGAAATTAGGCATTTTGGGGCAAAACAAAAAAAAAGCAAAAATATAGTGTCTCTCGAATAGCAACAAACATACTTTTTGTCAAGGTTTTTTCTTCTTTTCTCTCGATTACTCTCTGAATCTTTCTTCTCTCCTTTTCCCGATATTGCATGAGGCTTGCAGCATGAAAGATCTCTAGGGCAAAAAAGGGAGTCCAGTCTCCAGAGCTGCTGTCTCCAAACAGATTAAACCAGCCAACAGGTCTGTTCTAGCTGTATGTGCTTAGAATCAATGAGGGTGTTGTCCTATTTTATCCTAAAGCCTCAGGCTGGATGAAGCTTTGAGCAACCTGGTCTAGTGGAGGGTGTCCCTGCGCATGGCAGGCGGGTTGGAGCTCGATAATCTTGCAGGTCCCTTCCAACCCAAACCGTTCTATGATTCTATGATTCTATTAGGTTAGCGGGCCTTTATGGGGTTTGGTTTTTGTGTTGTGGATTGGGTTTTGTAGTGACTGAAAATGTTTTGTATGTACTCTCCTCTTTGTTTTGTTGTACCTCACAATACAAGGTAAAAGGCAGATGATGAAAGAAAAGAAGAAACTGAATTTTCTTGCTCATCGTGCTTTTTTTGTCTAATGACTAAGTTCTTGTAGGTGGGCAGAACTGGAGTACAGAAAGAGTATATATGTAGAAGATTGAAGAGGAGCCCCGTCTTGCAGTTTTGGAAAGCAGAGCTTATGTTAAAGGATGCAAAGTCCTGAATCGTTAGAGCAGGAAAAACAGCAAACTAAATAAAATTTGAAAAAGCAGAGATATTTTTGGCCTCAAAATGTCTTAGATTTGCTTATATGTCAAAGCATGCTCTGGAAGCTAAATTCTTTGTTTTTGCATAGGTTATTTTTCTTTCCTTCCTTATATAGTAATCTCACAATGTGCTTCACTTTTTTATGTAATCCATTTGTTTGCTTGGATTTTTTCCCATCCTTTTGAAAGTAATTTTAAACTCCGTTGCTTTCATTGGAGCGGAGCTGTGTTGACTGAATCTTTTGTGCTCCTTTACTCATATATGACAAACTTGTTTGCATTCTCCGTGGGGGGTGTGTGTGTGTGTGAAATCATAGCTAAATGCAAAGTGTGCTCTTGTATCAATTGCTTTTGTGCTTATGTGTTTTGATGTGCTTGTATGTCACTGCAGCAGATCCACAGCAGAATCTAAGGTTTCAAGTCAGTGAAAATTCCTATATTTAAGAGTAAATTAATGAGTTTATTAATAAATATAACTGTGAAACAGGTCTCTTACAAGTTGATAGGGTTTTTTTAATCTCAAAGAAAATTGGAAATACAGTAAGATACTATAATTTTGCTGGGGTCGATGAGTAGGGTCTACGCTTCTTGTGTGAGGGGAAAGGAAATGGGAGGAGGATGTATAAATAAGACTACTAAAAATAACCACAAATCGTGTGTGGAAAACAGTAAAATATTTTTGCTTCCATGGATTTTTGCTGTGTAAACAGAAGATAAGCACTTAAAGTACCTAAAAGTATAATTATGTCCCTATTAGATCACATTATTTAGAAAGTAAACTTGTATGTTTGTTTTTTCTAGGTTCAAGAAGGCGTTTGAGTCAGAGCCAACATTACAGTCGGGAATTAATTATGCAGTACTCCTCCTGGCAGCTGGACATTGCTTTGATACTTCTTTTGAGCTGCGGAAAGTTGGTAATTATAGCTTACAAATTCACTGTGAAATTGCATTCTAGTGAGAGTATGATGCCACCCACCATCATAGGGGAAAAATCTGATAATTGTATATGAATGCTTTGATAGTGAGCATGTGAATATTTAAGTTGGTCTCCTGCACCATCACTGATCCCACCTGACTGCAGGTAAGTGCTGTCATGAAGACCTGTTTCCAGTCTCAAGGTCTTTCCAGGTCTGTGAAAACTGACAGCTCTTCTTTGCAGGGGCATAATTAGTGTGAAACAGAGGGACACCTGAAGGGCGAGTCCAGTTCCAGCTAGCATTCTTTAAAACAAACAAGACTTCCTGTAGAACTGTAGGAAATATGGACAAAAAAAGCCCATCCTAAGAGTGGGGAACATGCATTTGATTTGAGGTTGAGATGGGCTGAGAGAAGAATTATTCTCTTCAGATTCTTTCTTTCAGATTTTCCGAATCTCTGTATTCATAGAGTCATAGAATCATAGAATCAGGGAATGGTTTGGGTTGCAAGGGACCTTTGAAGATCATCTAGTCCAACCCCCTTGCCATGCGCAGGGAGATCTTTCACTAGATCAGGTTGCTCAGTCTGATGTTCAACACTTCCAATGATGGGGCATTCACAGCTTCCCTGGGCAACCTGGTCCAATGTTTCACCACCCTCACTGTAAAAAAAATTCCTTCCCTAAGAAGGAAGAATTAAGGTGTCCATTTTGTCTGTGGTTTTGTTAGTGATTTTGCTGTATCTGAGGAGAGTGCAAAGTCAAGATCAGTCAGTAGTGCTTTCAGAGAAGGTGTGGGAGAAAGCACTGAATGTTGTCATATGCAGTAACAAATCCTTTGCAACTGGCAGCATTCTTTTCCATGAAGTTGTATACTTCCTTGACTTACTGTAATGTATTTTTTTTATCCTTCTGTCTCCTGAGGAGGTTGTCCTGTGAGAAGGAAGCAATGTTCTTCACCCCACAGAATGTATGTGCAATGAGCCACTGCTCTAGTTTAGAAGTTAGGTGTGCCCTGGGTGTCTGGAAGTAGTTTTATAGATAGAGAAGTTTCTTGAGTCTGAAGGTCAGAGTGAGAGATAAAGGAAGTGAAATTTAAATTCTCTGGTGTGAATGAAGATGTTCATTTGGATGGGATAGGCTGAGTAGAGTTGCCCCAACTACTGTGTTTGCCCTTCTGTGAGTGGGTGGGCTTTTGCTTTTTGGGCTGGATAGAACAGCTTTGATCTCCTACACTGAAATTTGAATTCTTGTGCCAGTGTAGGAGTAAAAATATATATGCTTTGCTTTCTACACAGCATTTACAAGTATTCACTCAGCTGGCCTAATTTTAAATTAAATAGTTCAGTGAAGCTGGGCTGTATTTATTGTGCAGTTTCATTTGAATCCTTCCATTTTAAAGAAGCTTCTCAATTGCACATAGGCTACAGCCAAGTGGATTTGGACAAACTAATTGTACTGATGAAATCTGGATGTCATTTGTAGGGATCAGATGTTTGGTATTGTTCTCTTGTGAGTTTGTCCAGTGTTGTTCTTCCTGTTGCTTGTATGGAGAGTGTTACAGAAATTAAGATTCCTTATTGCTTAAGGTTCCATCCCTGCCTGATGAGTGATTTAGTGGAGAAATGTCCAGCAGCTATTTGGTGGAAGGTTGTTTTGGCTTTTTTTTTTTTTGAGCTGTTAACATGCTCTTCTTATGTAAACATTTACTTGGTGTCTGCTGGAAACCCTTGGTACAGCAACTCCTCCTGTTATCTACTAGTGTCTTATTTTGTTTGGGGAATATTGTCAAAATACTTAAAGCCTCAGACTGACTTAGCTATTTTGAAAGAAGGTTTCAAATACATATGTAATGTAGACCCTGTGTGTGTCATTGGTCATGGATTTCTTGGTGATGAGACTGTGACCCCTGTTGATAGAATGAGGTTTGTCAGCTGGCTTGAGTTGTGCTGGATTCTGAGGATAACTTAGTATTTTCTTTGTTGTGGGCTATGTTTTAATGTTTTAAACAAAAATAAGCAATATACAGAGGTTATGTGGGGAAAATGTTTTGGTTGTTTTCCTGTCCCGAGATTCTTGCATGTGTGTCATTCTTTTGATGTTACCTCTTGTTTAGATCTGTGTGTACAAGACTTTGTTAGCAGCAGTTAGATTTGCCTGGCAGTGCTTTTAGTGTGGTGTCCACCTGTAGCATTATCTGGAGCACATAGTAATGAGGGGAGGTCTGTCTTCCAGTGGGAGATGAGGAGAGAAGTGAGAGTGAGCTGGTTGAAGTTTGGTCCAGGTTATATGCAAATGATATTGGTAGGTTGGGAAAGGCTAAGGAAGGATATGGTCCCTAACAGCATGTCAGAGGGTGCGTGAGGCTGTAGTTAGAAGATGCATATCTGATTACATTGACAGTAATAACTCCAGTAAAACTAAGAATAAGACCAGTATCCAAGACAATTTTTGCCAATCTGTATCAGATCAGAAAATTTGCTTTCTAAAAGTTCCTACCTCTACTTGTCAGAAAAATAGCTCACAAGAAAATGAGCGTGTGAAGCGTTAATGAAATTTGTCTGTATATTTTCTGAGTAGTATTGCTTTCTTAACTGTACAAAATTGCAGAAGTTGTAGACCAAACCAGAAATGCAATGCTTTGCATTGTCAGTAATGATCTCTCCAGACGGTGCAACTTTGACACACAAAGGACCCAGTAATATGAATTGTTCTGTCAATATTTGAGCAAGGAAAGTGGTTTATTTATGAAGCCTTCATAGTAATATTTAACTGGTAATATGTAATTACTGTATCTTATTTTCTTCACAAGCTGTGGGTATATTCTTAGCGTTATAAAAACAATGGCTTTTCTGGCATTAATGGTTCCTCTGTTTTTGGCTCATTTATTTTTAAGGCAAAATATTTTTGATAAAATATACTGGAATTCAGCTGCTGCTTTTTTTTTTTTTTTTTTTCCCTTGTGAATGCCAAGTTTATCATGGAAGAAGAGGCAGTCTTCACTTTGCCTGGATTTTCTCAAAAAACTTTTAAAGATGGTGAAATAAAAATAAACTAAAGAAGATAAATTATATGAGAAGACCACAAACTCAGAGTGATATTCATGATGGTGTTCACTTTGCATGTTTGCACAGAAAGGTTTCCTCCCCCCCCCCCCCCCCCCAGTTAAAGAGTAAAACCACTGAAAACTAAACCAACAACAAAAAAACCTTGCCTCTGTAAATTAGAGTTGCAGTCTTTTGAATTGTTGCTAATGTGTCTGCACTGCAACTGCATTTTCCAACTTGCCTTTTAGGGATAAGTAAGTTTGTAGCTGAGCTTTGTAGAGGAAGGTGAGCAACCCAGAGTGAGTTTCAGCACTGAGTAACTCGGTTCTCTCAGAATATGAGAGGCTGATGGTTGCCTCTCTAAGGTAATATGATCCACTTCACAGAATACTTGGGTAAAACTTCCACTTCATCCAGGCTGTGTAACAGTAATGATTCCCAAACTCAAGTGTCCTCAGATATCATTGCTGCTCCCACCATCTCCTTATCACTCTCCCTTACTCTGTGAGCTGGGACTCCAAATCCTCGCTGTCACCATTCTTACCCTCACAGCAAACATGCCAGTAATCCCAGTCCCTCCCTGCCTGAGTAGCACTTTTCATCAAAACCACACGTCAGTTTGTGCCTTGCTTTGGTCCTGTCCCCGCATCTGGAGTGCTGGAGGGTTGTGATGTGTGGGTTCCTGCAGCTGCACTGAAGGATGACAGTGTGCAAGCCTGGGAACCAGAGACCAGTGCTGCTGCTGTGACAAATAGCTTGTGGTAGCTTGTCAGCAGTCACTGCAACTGCGAGTGCCATCACCCAGTACTTGGCAAAGGCCCTCCACACAGCTAAATTGCTCCCTTTCCCCTTCTTCCTGGCAAAGGGGTACCCATCTGAAATGATTCGTGTATCCCTGGGGATACCAACTCCTTCCTTCTTCTGCAGGGAGGTCATGTTCAAAGTCTGTGGAAGTTAATAAGTGTCTGCTTTTGTATGTTGCCATCATGTGCATGCGAATGTTTTAGACATTCTAGCAGAACCCTTTAGCCTTTGAGGATATTGCTGAGTAGTGTTACTGTAGGGTCCTGGGGAAGATTAGTTTTTTCCATTTACTGTGTGGTGTGGTTAGCATGTGGGTTTTGGTTTGTAGGACCTAACTGAAGTTGAACACACAACACAAATTCCCCCTTCCTGTCCTACAGTGACGAGTGTAGGTGTACATCCTCAGGCGGTCTCTTGCCAGTGTGCATGTATGTAGCACCCTGGTGTAAAGCCTTGCAGAGCTGACATATGTAGAGATGGTCACCGCTGTATGGTGTGGAGTTGATGGAGGCGATGTACATTGCAACATGTTTTGGGTAGACCCGAGATATTTTGTAAAATCTATGGCATTTTTTTTCTCTTCAGGAATAACTAAACAAACTTATTTCCCAAGAAGCAAACAAAGTTTTTAATATGATTTAAGTATTATTTTGTTCTGTGTGTTACTCAAGCCTGACAATTTCTTGTTAGCAAGAGAGCACAAAGTGTGAAATATAGATGTGAAATAGGCTGTAGACCACTTGGATACAATTTCACATTTTAAAAACATTTGTCTGATGTTGGTAACAAAAATGTGAACAGCATGAGAAAATGATAGATTTTGTAGATGGAAATGTAGCTAATGTTGTGAGATGCATTTTTATAAGATGGCTTGCTGCTTCCAGCATGAAGTTTAGTCTGCTGGCTACTTAAGAAAGCTTAAGGAACCAATAAAGATCAACAGTTGCGTTGAAATTTCTTGTGAATACTCAGCCTTAATATCAAGCACAATGGAAGGTGATGTGGGAGGAAAACTGTTACAGCGGAGTAGTGTGGGATAAATGAATAAAAGACGATGGTGGTGAAGAAGCTTGTCTTGTAAGCTGCAAATTGTTTTGTTTGCCAAGGATGGTGTAGCGTATCTCGTGTTAACTATAAGTATGTAGCAGCTAATATGAACTAAAAATCATCCAGAAGATGAAAGGGAAACTTGTAGTTCTCAGAAAACTTAGCGAGTCAAAATAAATCCTGAGGCTCTCCATAGTCTTGAGTTGCTGAGGGACTTATGAATATTAATAGATGTCTTTCATTGGGGTAGGACTTGCGGCAATTAAAAGAACATCACTGCTGGAAGAAGCCCAATGGATCATCTGTTCCTTCTGCATGGGACCTTGTCTATAAAGGTAAGTTTGGGGCTTGGGGCTTGTAAGTAAAAAAAAACAAAGCAGAAAAAAACATAATAGGTGCCTTGTTCAGCATCTGTTAAGTTTTTACAGCTATGTTGTGTAGCCTAAGGCCCCAATTTACCTTTACAGATGAGGTCCATGCAAGAACATAGGTAATCTGACTGTGGGCTTCTCCTGACAGTGATGTCTTAAAATTCCTTTCTTGAGAAGCCTTTAGGAAGAGGGGGAGGGGAAAAAAAATCTGCTACCGCTTAGGGTGTTTGGAAGGCATGACTGGTAAGTATGATTTCCATTTTACTTCATTAAAATGGAGAGGCTACAGTAATTTAAGTAAGTTTCAGATGGGGGAAATGGTTATTTTAAAATTGCATTAATACATTCCTGTGACCAATTGTTCTTTTTACTGCAGGAGTAAAGATCAGCAGCCTGCTTGGTAAAAGGGGGAGCTTGGAGAAACTGCAGAGCTATTGGGAAGTGGGATGTTTCCTAGGGGCCAGTATGTTGGCTAATGACCATGTCAGAGTGATCCAGGCTTCAGAAAAGCTGTTTAGGCTAAAGGCACCAGCATGGTAAGGAAAGAAATGAGATCACGTACATTGCTATGTATTAAAACATTTGAATCCCCAGCATGGTAAGGAAAGAAATGAGATCATGTACATTGCTATGTATCAAAACATTTGAATACTTCACCTTTCGCATTCAGCATTGTATTTAGCTGACAGGCGACTGGGTTAGGTTTTTTAAGAGATTTTGCTGTCTGTATATTGTTTCACAGCACTGTTACCAGACAAGGAACACTCTTCCCCTTTTGCCCTTATTCAGGAATAGATTTGATATGGGTCTTTAATTTGATGTCTAAGAGGGGCAGATTCACCATGGGCTTCAGGTTTTTCTGAGGGCAAGTGGGAAAGCAGTTGCTTGTGGGGCACCGTAAGTCAGCAGTTACATTGCTGAAGAGAAGTGCTAGTGGCATTCAGGTTGAGTCGTAACTGCCTGAAAGTTTTTTGGGAATGTAGACAGCTTGGCTAGAGAGGCATGGATGTACCTTGGAATACTGTGATGGTTATTGCACAGACCAGCTGTTTTAGGAACTTGAACAAAATGAGCTGGAGGGTGCAAGTTGCATCTCATTATGATTGAGAAGAATGCAAATTGAAGTCCAGTTAACACAAAGTTTATGAATCCAGGGTTAAAGACAACCCTGTAGGCTCAACATCTGCTACGCAAAGGCCAAGAGATGTATGCTCTGACAGCAGGTTGCTGGCATCTGCTCTGTTCTGGATATAGGCGGCAAGTCAGGACCAGTCATCAAGGGCTGGGGTCCTGTTGGGTGGGGAGAACCAAGACTCCTTTCTGACTGAAAAGTTGTCACCAACCAATTGAAAGAGTCCATATGTCACAGTGTATATATTTTTGTCTTTTATAAAGGCTAGGAAGTCTGTCTCCAAAAGCTGATCAGAGAGGAATGTATGTATGTATGCTCAAGTATGGAAATGCTACACTTCTATATCAACATAACACAGGAAATTGTCAAAATTGAGAACTCTAGTTTTCTGACTAAATATTTTATAATGCTGTTTACAGTGTATTTATCTGCCAGGTTTTTAGTTTTTACTATGTGCATGTTTTACTGAGAAGCTGGATAGCACTCCCTGGAAGTCTCCGGGCAGGGTTTTCTGGAGTTTATGAATGTCTGGTTGTTAGGATTTTATGTACCAGTGCCTTTGGGGTTTAAGTCTGTGGATTAAACTCTGGAAATACAGCACGCTCATTTGTGCTTCAGGGAGGATTTCTCCTTTGAGCACTTCCTTCCCAATCTGTTGCTTGCTGTTGAGCAGACCCCACTTGGTACCGAGGGGAGTAGATATGATACCTTAAGCCAGATACCCCCATTGCAGTAGTGTTCATAAAAATTGCATAAGGTTATTTTTACAACTTTTTTTCAAAAGTGCCGAGAGAAAGTGATATTATGAGGAGCTCCATAAACCAGCCCCGAAGCAAAACAGCAGAGAGAGGGAGAAATTCAGCACTGCTGTTGTCCTTTCCCTAGTAATGCCAGAAGGCTGCTTCATGTAGCTGTTGTCATCTTTATAGGGTCATCAATTCCTGAAGCGTCATTATTTAGAAATCTGTGTTAAGCAACTACCAATTTAGGTACAATACAGAAAACAGAACAATGGAGAGAGTTAAACTAGTGGACTTCTCACACAAGTTTTTATTTGAGGTTGGTCACTACTAAAACAAGTTTGACATAGGCTCAGCTTGGTCCGTAGGTATTTATCTATTTAATGAAGTTTTAATTGTTTAGGGTGGGAGACAGTATCTGGGATCACAGTATATGGGGATCAGGAATATATGCAGGAAGGAGTGTCCCAGAACCCACTTGTATTTCAGGTTACTAATATAGCAGCTATGTTTCCAGTTCTAAATGGGGAATTCCTGTTATTAAAAGCAATCCTAGAGAACCAAAATGTTACTAGCTGCCTTGGTGTTGCAGTGGGGAATACTTTAGTTGTGATTAAAAGTAGAGACATAATTATTTACAAACTTTATTAAACTGTCTGTGTATGCTTGGATGATCACAGGTACCTGAAGTCTATTGTAGAGACTATTTTGATATGTCAGCATTTTAGGAAACTGACTCCAGAACATCATACGGCCAAACAGGAACTTGTGGACTTCTGGATGGACTTCCTTGTTGAAGCCACAAAGACAGATGTGTCTGTAGTTCGATTTCCAGTAAGTGGTTATTTTGTTGTTGGTGTGGGGTTTTTTTAATAAATTGTGAAATGAAGGAAATGAACACAAAACACTGCTTGTTTTCAGGTTCTCAGGCCATAAACTGCTTGTCCAGAGAAATTTATTTGTCCTGGATATTAGATTGGTTTTAATTGGTTTTATGTGGCTACAATGGGATTGCACAGTGTCTTCCATATGAAAGTACTGAGGAAGAAAGTCAAGGTAGAACTTTGCTATTTGGTGTTTGCTGCCATTGAGTATACTTCTAAAGCAAACCTTTGCAGTGTATTCCAGGTGATACAATATTAGCTATATTATGTTTTGAAGAAAAAATGTTTAATTTCTGTCTCTAGCTCAGGAGGCTTTGCATACCCTACTGCCAATTAAGCCTGTGCTCTGTCAGAGGTTACAAATCAGCCCAAACAGTCAGAAATCTATTGTTCCAGCTGCAAGACAGTGTATTTCAACAACATTGCACTATAATTATTAAGTGTGTGTGTGTGTATATATATATACACACACACATGCTTTTGTGATTTCTTCCACAAACATTTTGCTGAAAATTTTTATTAGTTACCCTGGTGTTGTGCAATGTCCTGAAAGTATACTGTAAAAAGATCTTTGTTCCCTGTACATATTAACTATATGTGTACAGGAAATAATGTCTTGAGTATTCCTTTTAGCTAACCATTAGCAAATAAAGATTTTTGTTTTAAATAGCAGTTGCTATTGCCTCCCAGCATACTGGCTGTTCTGGCTTCTGTGTGTAGATGGGATAATAAACCATAAGGAAGACTCTAGTGTTGAACAGCAACAGCTTGAGGCAGTAAAGTGAAAGCAACATGAGACTCTCTAGGGAGTCTGGTTCTGCTTCTCTGAGGAGAATGAGCATACAGTTTTGCAGGAAAGTAAAAAATATTTTGAATCCTCTGGTTTTTGTAAAAAACAAGGCCATGTTGTTTTTAGATTTTTTTGATGATCAAATGGCACAATTACATACTTAAAATAGGCTCTGACTTATAGAACTGTCCAAGTCAAATGGTTTGGATTTTTATTAATATCAAGAGAGAAACAAAAACCGATCACTGAGATAGCATGAACCAGAAGATAAAACCATGTAGTTTGATTGTGTTGTACAGGAACCTATCCTGGTCTTGCAGACAGACATACATGTTCCCTCATAATATTAAAATTCTATTTGTGCCTATTCAGAAGGAAAAGCACACTGTTCAAAAAGTCAACAAAATGAAATGTAGTAACTTTCTTTTCCCTCCCTTCTCTCAGATTCTTGCAAACAGTTTATTCTAAAAAACAGTCTTTTGTGATTTCCTTATTATGAATTGTTCTCAGAGCTTGAGCTTAAGGACTTCACTGGCCATTGGTGCTAGCTTAGCTATGAGTTGCTCTCTTATCTGGTAGCATCAGTGTCGTCATTCTCTTTTTGGCCTTTAGAAGACGAAATGACACAGCTTGTGGGTAACTTGCTGTAGGCTAAAGACCCCAACTTGTGAAATGGTCTAAACCAGATTTTAGAAATCATAAGTGTCTGGAGATGCCAAGCAACTCATTTGAAATCCCCCCTGGTTGTCATTTACAGAGTTGAATGCCCAAGTACTTTTCAAAATTTGGCCTTACACTTCTTCTGGTGCATCTGTCTGCTCATGGACTCTGTAGGAGGTGGCGTGGCTTAGATTTGACTCTAAGCCATGGCTCTTTCCAAGACTTTATGCTCTAGGTGTTTATGTATCTTTAAAAAATAGATGTAGACCAAGTTGCCTCAGTCAATCATTATTTCCTAAAACAATTCTTTAAACTCCAAAAATTTTCGAAGGAGAAATTCTGTGTTTTTGATACTTTGAAGATGGTGTTTGATTGGAGCTTTTCTGGGAGAGGCAAGGGCAAAAGAAAGGAAGGAGATTATCAGTTTGTTAAGCATCTTTGACCAGATTTTTCTTGAATTAATAACAATATGTTCTGAAGAATGAGAATACTTTCAACATAGTCAATATAGATTTGGTGCTTTAGACATCAGATAAATAGTTCTAGTGAGAAACAGCACTTCTTCAAATAGCCAAACTTTGTTGACTTTTCCCTTTAAAGCATGCTGGAAGCTTTGAAGAACTGGAAGTAATTCTGCCAGGACATTATTAAAGTGGCACAGTGGCTAGCTTCATTTACTAAGTGGTTATGTTAGACTGAATCTTGCTGCATTGCATCCCATCTCTTTCGCATAATGGTTCTAGTTTTTGTTTCACTTATTCCGCAAAATTTTCTATAATCTTCAGTTGTTAGCCTCTTGAAGTGGTGATTGTTGCTTTTGAGAAAATCATTTGGTCTGCTGGTTACAGTTCACAGTGCTCTAAATCAAAAGCAGTTCAGTCTAACTCTATGTTGATGTGTGTTTTTCTGATTTACCCAAACGCACTTCTACCAAAAGATGATAAAGGTACACCATGAATCCTGTCCACATGGGAGATGGATGTTCTTGAATGGCAATGGAAGAGAATGACTTGTGACAGAAAGATTTAAAAATCTGATAGTTGTCATGGAAATAATTTGGAAAATTATGATATTTACTACTAGTTGGCACATACTATCCTTACATAAAATTACTTACTAAATTAAAATTGCCTTTTTTTTTTAATCTTAAGTTATCTTGAGCCATACTAAACTAGCCCAATACCTAAAACTTTACCTTTCATTCTGTTTCTCCTGTTTTGCCTGCTACGGTATGACTATAGAAATAGTTTTAACAGATTTTAATACTTTTAAAAGTTCTACATTATTTTGTAGTAACTCTTAAAAATTCTTTTTTCTGCAAGGTTTTAATATTAGAACCAACAAAAATATATCAGCCCTCATATCTCTCCATCAACAGTGAAGCCGAGGAGAAGACTGTATCTATTTGGCATGTGCTCCCTGATGACAAGGTATACCATGATGATGTCTGTAGTTGTAACTTTTCACAATTTGAAAGTATGCATGGTGCATAAGACATATAACTTGTCAACAGTTGCATCTAGTGATGGATTCTGCAAAGGAAAAGAGTGTTCCGGTAACACACAGGAAGATGCTGTGGACATGTGTTGCCATCCATTTTTGAATTATTTTTTTTAATATGGCATTCTTAATTTTTTCTTTAAGTTTGTCCTTGTTGTTCTTTTTGCCTCGGCCATTTTTTTTTAAATAAATTGCACCTTCTTTCAGGTTTAAACCAGTGTAAAATATGCAAGTCTGTTGCTGTAAGATTTCCTAAGTAATTGACTATAAGTTGTCATCATACAAGTAATGAAGCATAAAATTACTTATACAAACAGAACTATCTTCTTTGTGTACTTGCAGTATTGCTTGTCAGCTGTGGTAAATACTCCTTTAATATGAAATAATAGACTGGTGTCTTAAAGTAAGAGTGGAATCAATCAAAAGCCAAATAAGTATTTGGCAGAAAAATAGATAGATGCTCAGAAGGTCTAGAAATTGAAAAAGCTGGGAAATCCACACCTCGGAGTGTGAGATAGCCACAGGTATTGGGAAGGGACCTTAGAAAATCTGAAAATGCAAGGGGAGAGGAAAACCTGGAATGGTTATTGCATTCTGGGATTCCTAGGAAGCAAAATGTTGGTAAGAGTAAGGACAGGAAGAACCTGGTAGAATCTCGGAGAAGGGTGGGAGCACAGAAATGCGGAGGGAGTATGTGAAGAGTGAATGGAGGCTGAGTCAGCTGGAGGCACAACAGGGGAGATGGTGCAAATTGCAAGAATTTGCACTGTTCATTTTTCTGTGGCAGAATTTTGTTTGCCTGCAGGATAGGACAGTGAAGACCTATTTTTTCATGTTATCCATCCTTCAGCTTTTGACTTGTACTCTCTTAAAAGAGAAACATTTTTGCCTGCAGACTATGTGAGGCAGTACTGCTTAGAATTTTTGTTGAGACTTCATGAGAAAATGTAAATGGACAGTGGCTGAAATAGCGTATTTAGAGCACAAACTGAAATGTTTGCCTAGACCAATGAATTACTGCTTAATTTTGGTTTATTCTGACTAATATTTTTCCTAGTAGGCGCCCGGCCTCTGAGAACAATATAAAATATAAATTTATGCAATTCTTGGACAAAACCAAAATTTACCACACAGTAAATAACAATTTGTCAGTACTACAGAGTAAACCTTGCTATTGTAAAATATCTGTTCTGAAAATATTTCTGTATTCAAGATTTAGTCTATTTAGGAATTACTTTTGTGTGTATGTAGTTCACCTCCAATCAATACTTTCTACTTAAGTGGCTTAACTGTAGCATAAGAAGGAATGTAGGACTTAGAAGGAGTTTTCTGGACTATTGAGTCCTGTTTGCCTCTGTTGCAGACGCCCTTTGCCATATAATGTTTCACATAAAGTGGTTGAGCTCCTTCTGAATACTAGCGTAGGTTTCACAGATGACCATTTGCTGGAAAGTGGTTTGAGAATGCCACTGCACTTCTAGAAGAGCCTGGATTGGAACACCGCTGGTGAAGTAGAAGAGCATTACTTTAAGCCTTCTAGCTTTCAATCTGAATTTGTTCATTGCCATTTCATACCCATTTGCTCTTTTGCTAACACAGTGTTTGTTAAGTGGTTCCTTTCTCTCTGATGTTTACCTTTCAGTATTTTTAAGGAGAATCCTAATATCTCTCAATGGTTTAGTTTTTGTTGGTTTTTTGTGTTTGTTTATTTTTTTTCTTTTAGGCAAAACAAGTAGGCTTGGTGTACTGGCCATATGTGGCATCTCATTGCCATGACTGCTTATGTTCCAGTTTGAGTGAACCTTACTTGAGCATGTGCACTCATATTCCAGAAATGATATTTCATGTTGTGTTCATGTGTCTTTTAGCTGCTGGAATGTTTTGCTTGATACTTTCAGCAATGGCCTTTTTCATAGCTATGTCACTTAGCTGCCCAGTTATCCTGTGACTGGGAGAAGGGTTTGGTTGTATTAGTCAGTACGTGTTTGGTGGTCAGTAGATAGGTATTTTGGCATTCCACAGTTTGTAACCTCTGCTTTGTAGCTTTTGCTGTTATTGTAATTCTGTTATTCCATTTTCAAAGTTTCTTTACGGTATGTTATACCCCCTTTTTTTTTTTTTTTTTCTCCCCTTCCTCCCTGATTTGGGGAGTGTATCTCTGTATTTTCTGCAGATTAGTGTTTTCCTATTTTTTCTGCTCCAGCATTAATCAATAGCATTAGACAAGGTCAGTTTTAAAGGCACTCCCTAGTACTTTTGATCTGTCCAGAATCCTTACTGTGGTGAGCTTTTCAGTAACCTGGGATCTGATTGATACTCAGTAAAGGTGTTCCTGCCCTGTGAGCCATAATACCCATCAAAAGAATCCAATGGGCAGTTTAGGAGTTACCCTTCAGCTCTACAATTATAGTCTGTTGTTGCAAGTTTGTCAAAGTACTTAGAATCCGTCAGAAACCTTACAGGGAGAAAGGAGACTAGAAAAATTTGGAGACACCAGCTTCCTTATCAGTTAAATAGAACCAGTATGATGTGCGCATTGGATAAGAGATTTTGTGGAGGAAATTGATGTATTATCTGTCAGCCCACTGCAAAGAGGAAGACTCTTACTTTGATCCTTACTAGGCGTTTTTGGGGCTGATTAACAAGCAAAGACCACCTATCCCTACTGCAGGTGCAGGTTAGACAGCTGGGCTTGGAAACTGCTTCAACTATCCATTTCAATATACCTACCATAGGTCTCTCAGAGCTTTACCAGCCCATCCTTCATTTTGGCTCATAAATGAATGATTTTACTTGTATTCCAAAATTCAGTCATTTCTTTAAGAATAAGAATTGTGAGTTACAAAGTGTATGAACTTCCTTTCATGCACGAAGAAACTGCATTTCCATTTCTAATCCAAACGGGAACTCATTGGAGCCTGCAGCCAGCAATTTTGTAATAAATAGGTAAATGGCAGTCAATAAATATTGTGACCTCTTCCTTTTTCATGGCTTTTTTAGCAGCACATCTTAGTATTTATGCCTTTAATAATACCAAGTTTAGTATAAATCAATGCCTATAAAAATCAGGTAGCATTATATTTTGTAGAATGCACATTACCTTTGCCTTGCCGTTCCCTAATTTTAGCAGCTCTTTCCACATGGGGTTAGAGGAATGCAGCAGTGCTGTTTGGAAGGTTGAAACAGAACAGCGTGTCTCTGTTTCGCATTGGCTTCTGAATCCATTTTGAGCTTTGTTTTGGGTTGTTGGTGGGTTTTTTGCCTAATCGAGAACAGATGCTGGATTTGGATAGCACGCCTGATATGTTTACTCCAATGTATTCCAAACTTGGCAAGATCATGAGGGACATTACTTCTATACTGTTTCATTGCCTGAGAACATCATGTGGTAAATAATGAATGTATGAATCTGTGAGAGATTAGTAGGACATAGATGACAGGTAAAACCCACAGTACTTGTGCTTCTTGAGCATTTCAGGACATATATTTTAACTTATTTAGGTTTTAGATGATTCTCAGTAGTGGGAATTGGACAAGTACCAATAACTAAGCTCTGAAGAGAGTTTCCAAGCATGGAAAATTGGAAAGTGGCAGACTGCATATGTAGGGAGGAATAAAAGACAGTGCAGGTACACTCTCCTTATTAGCAGAGGGATTGAGTTGGTGATATTTCTTCATGCAAGAGAACCAGGCAACTTGAATAGTAGTTTTACAAACACTTCGTATTAGCATCAGTTGGTACCTCCACTTCAGGATGCAATCCCACCTTTTCTTAATATCAGGCTCTTCTCCTGCCCTGTACCCCACTGGAGAAACCCTCCCCCCCATTTACTGCTCTATACTTGGCAATTTTAATAGTGTGAAGCTTGTGCTTCAAGAAAGATGTTTGCTTGTATTTTGGGGATGTTGTGTTGGGCATTTTATATTAGCATCACAATGTTTAATGTGACTTGAGCAGGAAGGAAAGAATTACAGAGGAGGAGAGAATTGATGTAGAAAGCCTTGAAGAAAGCTGTTAGAGCTAGGAGAATAATTTCCTCTATCATTTGCTGCACACTGTGCAGCTATGTTGGCAGTGTATCTGTTCTGACTTCTGTATACTTCACTATTCATGAAATGTTTTATAAACTACACGTTTTCATGTCTTCTTTTGGAATACATTTGATTGTGTTTGTGTTGGACACTGCCCTTATGCTATAAATAACATCTCAGCAAGAAAGGTCTCAGTGCTTTTTAATTGTTTAGGGCATGAAAATGCCAAATGAAATTCAGCTCTAGAAAGCAGAAGTTCTTCAAATATGTTGCTCATTGTGGTGGGATCCCAAGGCTGCCAGGACTTTGAGGTGTTGTAGTTCCACCTCTTCCTGAAAAGAGAATGTTTTCAAGAGAAGATACAAAAGGCTTCTGTTTCCTACAGTAAAGTTTTATTAGAATATAAACATGGAGCAACATGGCTGTCTGCAGAGAGAACTCAGTTCTGCTGAATGTGACAGATGTGAATTTAAAAGATCTGAAAATAAGCAAGGCCTGGCCCGTTGTGTTTTCATAAGGCAGCTTCCTTCTTTCAGCCTTGTTTATTACTCCAGAAGCTCTTAGGGGGTTTGGCACCTTCTTTCTGCTCTCTTCTGGATTCCTAGGGAAATCATCTCCTTTCTTTTTCTTTGGACACTTGACCTTCAGATTTACTCCTTCCCTGGGCAATTCCTCCGACTTTCCAAAAATTTCCCACTTTGCTTTCCAGTGTCAGACTTCTTGTTTGTAGCACACTCTACCTGGGCTTTCCACACATTGAGACTTGGAGCATGCAGAGCAGGCTCTTGTTATTCTCAGAGGTGGAATATTTTTTTCCCCCATTTCCCAGGGGGTCACGTGTGACCCCAAGTTCTGTATCTAGAGCAGGCTATACTGGGAGCCCTTTTGATCTGCTGTTTTGCATAGTTTCTAAAATAGTATGTTGTGTTTGCAGAATAAACAGTGAAGAAACAAACAACCCAAAAGTTTTCTCTAGAACTTCTGTCCCTTTGTTTTTGGGTGGAAAAAAAAAAGCCCTGAAGAATAACTGTTAAAGGTAATAGGCTGTTGTAATTCAAGTGTTTCTCTTTCCATCTCTTGAGTACCAGGCTAGAAGATACACCTGCTGGGGCTTCATTCATTAAAAGGAATGTTTTATTTCTTTATTTTCTTCTGCACGTTACAGAAAGGTATACATGAGTGGAACTTCAGTGCTGCTTCTATCAGGGGAGTAAGGTAAGTTTTTTCCCTTTCATGTTTTGAAATTAAAAGACTAATTGAATTACTGTTGTATTAAGCTGCTGCTGTGGACCTTGGCAGAGTAACAAACACAGAATTGGAGGAGAGTATTGCTGGTGCTTTCACAGGTGCCCTGCTCTAAGTGAAGCCCCAGGAGTCTTATTCTGGGTTCAGAAATGACTACTTGAAGGATTCATTATGTAAAAATGAAGAACAACAATGTATGTTCAAGGCCACCTTGCTTTTCTTAGGCACACCTCCCTCTTTGGGATGGGGCTTGTTAGACAATGACAAAGGAGGAAACTTTGCCATCTATCTATCTGCTTGATTTCAGATTTGATTTTATTGGGGATACTTCTTCTAAGGAGAATTCTTTACTGGTGGGGGATTTAGTCCAGATTTTGAGCCATATTGTCAGCAGAGGGCAGCTGAATCTGAGCTAGTGGGGTCCTCTCCACTAGCCCAGGTTGAACATAGCATGCATCCTGTTTGGCAGGGTCCATCCTCGCAGGTTGTAACTTCCGATAGTAAGAAAGTAGTGTTCTACCACTGCTGTGACCTCTTTGGATCAATTCTTCATCTTAGTCTTTTTTTTTTTTCCCCCCCATAGGATTTATCTGCAACTTTCCACTTTGGTGTTTGCTTTTAGTGTAATTTAAAAAAAAATAAAGTCCAGAAATCTTACTTTTTTTTAAATAGTCATTGCTCTGTTCTAATAATAACTGTTCCATATACACAAAGCTGTTGCTATGTCTGCAGTATGTTTTTGCACAGATGGATGATTCTTTTTCCTTCCAAAAAGTAACTTAGAAAAACAAACTATCAATAGGCACAGAAATTCAATCCTGTGGGATAGAACTTATTTTAGGCAAAAATTGCAATGATATGCTTAGTTCAGTCTGGTTTGGGTTTTGGTTACAGTATGTTTTTATGTGCTTCTGAAAAAAAAAACACCAAGTATTTAGTTATTGTCCTTTTTTTTTTTCTTTTCTTTTTTTTTTCCTTTCTCTTCCCCTCTACCTTATTAAACCTTGCTGTGGTCAGTACAGTTTCTGGTATACCCTCCTGCAGTTGTTTAAACTGTCAATTAATTTGTCAATTAGATTTCCAATCTGTTCATCTGGACAGATGTCCAGAACAACTTGGAAGTCTTGATAGTGAGCCAAATGTTGCTGTGAATTGTTAGAAAACTCTGTCTGCCTCCATAAGGAGCTGCAGGGGGAAATCTTTATCTTATGCAAGTATAAACCTGAATAAGCCTTTTTTTTCTTTTTTATTTTTTTTCCGTCTTCCAAGTAGATGCAAGTTTCTGATCACTTAATTTTTCAGTGGTTTTCAGGTTTTTTCCTAGTTTTATGGAGGCACGTATTCTTTGGATTGGGGCAGCCTTCAGAACCAGTTCTGCTTCTAATGTATTTTTGTATTCAGACTATTTTTGGCTCCTTTGAAGCTCTTAGACTTAAAGCCGTCTAGGAAGGGGGAGTTCCCAGCTTTATAAGGATTCTCAGCCTTTCTAGTAAGAGCTGGCTTTAGAGGTGCAACCTTAATGTAGAAGACAGGTCTTTGTACATCTTAGAGGCTTTTCCAACAAAGGCCTCCATAAATATTTACTGCATTGCACAAGGAGACAGCAGGTTTGAAGAGACATCTAGCACTGAAATCGCAAATGTTTTTGATACAGACTTCAAGGAAGTGACTGAGGGGTCACTTCTTCTGTGTGCTATGTGTCAGCTGGTGTAATCAGCATCTTATTTCATGAGTAATAGAGTTCAGCTCTCAAGAATTGCAGAGGGACTTGGAAAGTATCTAGAGGTCTCTGAGCAGCACGGTGCTAAACCACACTCTGTAAGCAGAGAGGGAGAGTAGTTGGGTTTAGCTCAACAAACTCATTGATTAGCGGTTTGTGCACTGATGTAAGTAACTCTGCTTTTGTCATCTGCCTTCTTGACCTCTGAAACAGAAATGTTTATTATTGAATCAGGCCCAAAAGTACTGTTAATCTTAAAGGCTTCATCAGAGCTTTTGGAACTTGGCTGCTACCCCAAGGTGCTTTGTGTCTTATGTTCTCCAGAAAAGTCCCTGGTGTTCTGCAGAGATGACATCATATGAGCAAGAATATGCCATCTTTATTTTTCCAATTTAAAAATAAAAAAATGAAGTAGCACACTGAAGTTGCTAGACTACAAGTTGGCTTTTTCTCAGCGTTCAGGACAAGCCCTGGATTATGAAATAACTGCTTCTTGTGGTGTTTCTATGGGAGGCTGCCTCAGAGGTCATGATGATGAATGTAGTGTTACAAACAATGAAAAAGTTGGATTCAGAACTGCATACAGTTTTCTTCATAGCTTAGGAATTGACAACAAGGATGTTTGTCTTCCATCCCAAGTTCTTGGAGTTTGGAATCTCATCAGACTACTTGATGACAGTGAGAAGTGTCTATACTGCTACACTTCTGTAAAACAGACAAAAGTTCCATGGAGCTGCTTTTCTGTGGTTACTGCCAGTGCCCAACTCTTTTATCTGCTGCTTCATCTGAAAGTGTTAGTAGGCAGTAGCTACAGCATTTGCAGTATTTCCCATTGACTAAAGGGAGTTCTGGACACACCGGAGGTGGGCATGAGGCCACACTGCATCAAGCTTCCCTATTTGTCTTCAGAGTTTTGCAAATTCAGCCCCAACTCTGCTGTTGTAGAAGTCAGGGGGTGCTGGTGAACTGTCAGAACAAGGCATTTCCTGAGCAAATTATCCTGTCTCTTTTTATAACTTGTTATTTTTTAGTCTTCCTTTTTTCACTTTAACTTTTTTTGGGGGGAGGAGAGCAACATATAAGCAATGTAAGTGCTCACTTAAAGGCTGTAAATATTTATGAATATGCCTGCCCTCTGTGTACACTCCACATTCTTACCCTTTTATTCACTGTTAGGTTAGTCAGTGGCTTCTGTGCACGTCAGGTTTAAACTGACAGTTTAATCAGTAAGATGTTTAAACTCACATGGAACTTGAAATGAGTGAGTAATTCTGTTAATATCAGTTACTTCATGTCTGGAGAGTTTACCTATACGCTTGCAAAACTTGAATTAAAAGTTAGTTTATAAACTGGGGACAGTGTCAGTCTTCCCAAATGTGTATATTACTTAGCACTTGTGAATTTTTCCTGATGTAAAAATAAATGAGTCACCACACCGAAAGACAAATATTTTCATAATGAAGCTTGCTCTTCTCATAAGTAGCTTTATGAAACGCAGACCCCCCAGCTTGTCTAAAGAGCCATTTGTTTATCAAAAGTTACAGGACTGTGCAATAGAGGAATCATAAAAGGAAGCAAGGATCAGACAACCTTAGACACCTAGTAAAGGTTGAAAAGTAAAAGTATTTCCTGATATTTAAAGAAAAACTGTTATGTTAATCAAATAATCAATCCTTTGGCACAACGTAGAATGCCATTCTACTCTATTGTGTTGTAAATTAATTAAAACGTGATTGCTATCTTGATCCAGCTAAAATAGACTGATTTCACTAGGACTGTGGATTTTGTCCAGTATCTTAAGAAAGTTAATGAGGAGACTTAACTTGTCTTGGTTTCTCAAATACTGCATTATATTCCCTTGTAACATCTCTAGGTGTCTTTTTTTTTTTTTTCCCTTTTCTAGTATTGTAACAATCAATTATACTGCATCAGCTTGACACCTGGTGCTCAACACGTGACAAGGTTACAGAAAGAGCTATTTCAAAAAATGTTTATTTTCTACAAGGAGCACAATAATGACATGCATATAAAACAGTTCTGTTGAATGAATGTCTTTGCAAGAGCTGCAGCCAACTTGGGGTAGAAAACTGACAACTGCACCCAAGTCTGCACCTCTTCTACTCTTTTGTTGAGACATCTATGCATCCATAAGAGAATGGCATACATACTTCTTCCTTATCTTTGTTCTCTTGTTACAGCAGATAAAACCAAAGCTGAAAAAAGGCCTCGGTGGGCAAGGGTGGTAAAGTCATTCACCTCATTTTTTGATGCTGAATTCATTTTAAAATGTATTTCCAACACACTATCAATGTGCCAATTCACAAGGAAGCGGTTAGGAATTTCTGTGTTCAGGATTGAGCTGATTGTACAGGATTTCTAATGCAGGAAGAACTCACTATTTGAGTCTAAAGTCTAACTTTCTAATGTGATCCTCAAAGGATGTTTCATCCTGGCTGCAGGAGTGGAAATTAAGGGGCTTACCTAAAAGCACTGAAGACAAAAATGACTCAGGTCAATGGAAATAATCCCATTAATTTATTAGCTCCTACTTTTTCTTGGGCAATTTGTGGACTAGTGGGGCAAGCTGAATGATAACAAAGAGCGGAATGTGAACTTTGGCAGATACAAAAGTATAATTTTACAATAAGGAAAAACTGTGGCTTCTTAGGTTTAATCTGCTGCTTTCCCATATGGGTTGCTCTGTATGGTTTGCCATAGCTGGTACGAGTCCAAATGCGTCTTTCCAGTAACGTGTTCTGCCTGGTTGTTCTTTCAGCATTTCGAAGTTTGAAGAACGGTGCTGTTTCCTGTATGTGCTGCACAACTCAGATGACTTTCAGATCTATTTCTGCACAGAACTTCATTGCAGAAGGTGTGTCACTGTTGTTATTTCAGAAAAAAACATGGCCTGTCATGGGGTAGATGGTCTCTGCATGCACAACAGGGAGTGACTGTTTCACAACTATGGTCAAATTTGATCTAAGCATCCTCAGTGGTCACCATCTTTCCTGTGAAAGTTTAGTACCGCAATATCGTGGAAATGTATGAGGTTTGAAGGGTCAAAGTGCAAGCTCAGACAAACATTAGAAACAAATATGATTACAAATGTAATTAGTTTTTTACACGCTTTGTGGGATTATTTTTCTAATGCTTATCATATTAAGGCATATGTCTTTTTGTGCTAAAAAAGGCTGCGACTTTACAAAAAAATCACAGTGATATCCCATATCAATGGCTGTGGCTGCCTCCCAGCCCAATCCCTAGCTTGTTCTCTCATCCCTTCTAGTTCATAAAGGTTCTTTCACCACATCCATTCCCCTTCATATCTAAGCACTTCTTAGAAGACAAGTAAGCAATACCTTAGCATGACATGGTGTTTGTACTTGCGTTCTTTCAAAGGGGTAAAGTCAAATGTAATAGAATATATATTTTTTTAAATGGAAATTGTAAAATAGACCCCCTTTTCATTCAAGCAAAAACTTGAAGCTAGCCTTCCTGCACTGCAAAAACTCTTCCAAATGTAGGCAAGACTTCCAGGCTCTTTGAGTGATGCTTTAGTGCCTTCATTGGACATAAAGTTATGGTGGCAAAGGAGGAGAAATTAATCTGATATGTAGGTTTTGAAATATTAATTTCATTAATAATTTAAGGCATCGTGGATGTCTTGCACATATAAGAGGAGTATGCAAAAGAAGTAGGAAAGCTGCAGATTTTGACTGTTGATTCTCCACGTGAATAATTTTTTTTTTTCTTTTTGATTATGAACTTTTACACTGAGTTTATACTTACTATACTTAAGTCCTCTTTTGGTTCATTCATTACTTTAGCAAGAAGGAGAGAAGGGTTCTCTTTGTCCCCATACTGTCTCATGTGTGTATTTGATTATTTTTTTTTCCCTCCCTTTTAACAGGTTTTTTGACATGGTGAACAGTATCACTGAAGAAATAGGGAAGACTACAGAGGAAGGGGAATGTGATGGAGACTCTTTAGAGGTACTTTTACTTCACCTCCTCCCAACATATTAAGAATTTTGGGCTTCTAGTGTGGTATTTCACTGAAGGGAGTAAATTATTCATCCCTCTAGAACTCTGGAAGAAGTTGGGCAAGTTATTGTTCACAAAATTTTATCCTCTGCTCTTTAAAAATTAATGCTTCTTTTTAATGATCCTCATGTAGTTCTTACAGCCAGCCTAGCTAAATGTCTCATTTCAGTTAGTATACTCACTTGAGAAGGTACTCAACTCTGTAATTCTCCAGCTATGCTCATTAGGGAGCGACTCTTCTAACAGTTAGTTTCGAGTATAATGATAGTCAGGCAGCATTAGCATCTGTCTGAATTTTAAAGCCTATTTGTTGTCTGTTTCATACATTGCTGGAATTGTGTGCACTTACGTTATTGGCAGGTTGTGTGCACAAGTAAGGATATAGTGGGAGGTGTCCCTGCCTGTAGCAAGGAAGTTGGAACTAGGTCATTTCTAAGGTCCCTTTCAAACCAAACCATTCTGTGATTCTATGATTCTATATAATTGTAGTAGGGCAAGGCTTGTCCTTGCTAGTTGACATCTGTCAGCAAGCAGACACAAGTTGGACAATGATGTTGATGCTGCCGGGAGGCTGTTTATACCCTGCCTGGGTCTGCCACTGCACACTGTTTTCTCACCTTGGGTTTCTATCTGAGCATCTATGTAGTTAAAAACTGAGTACAGGGCCATTGGGTGCCTTGCAGTACTTGGGGTGTATAGGCTTTTTTTTTAGGTGGCAAGGAACAGGATAGAATACCTAAGCCCGTGTCCTGTCACATGAAATCTGGTGTCCTGAAGCTCTAGAGACATCCAGAACTAACCAAGAGAGACAGTACTGGGTAATGAATGCAGACAGCCCTCTGTCTCGGTTTTGGTGTTACTATTTTATAATACTTCTGAAATGGGACATAGGACAAAGAGAAACCACTAGAGTGACTTGTGGGAGAGAAAAAATACCCTCTAATGAGAACCTTAGGGTGCCTAATTTGTTTATTTTAACAAAAAGAAAAGCAGTGAGTGACTTGATTACAGTGGGTATTTTTTCAGGGAAAATTACTATGTGCTAGTGGTTTCTTTATTGAAGAAAAATGAAGTTAAATACAGTGACATCAAAGAAATTTGCATTAGGAGGCATGACTTCATCATGAGAGTAATTGATTTTTGAAACAAAGTACTATAAAAGAAGTAGTAGATTGTCTCTTTTATTAAAAAGATAGCAGTCTCTATTTGGAGAAAAATAAAAAAATCCTTTATTTAGGCATCAGCTACTGATCTTAGCATGGGAGTGAGCATGTTAAATTCCATGTCTGTGTTACACAAGAGGACAGATCAGATAATCCTTCTAATGACTGTTTCTGGACTCTTTGAAATTCAAATTCAGCCGAAACCACGCTTAATACACTGCAATCCTGACTAACCTCCATTGGCATGCTCCGCTGGCTGACCTGGCACTGGCAAAATTGAGGTTGTGCTGTTTTTGGAAGATGTGGTCAGGTCGGGAGAGCATCTGGAACAGATGAAGTGTGTCCTGCCTTGCTTTCTATGCCTGCGTGGGAGCCCGAGTTTTGAGTTTGGCGCAGAGTGCCCTCTGTCGTCTTCTCTTTTTTTACAGCACCTGCCAGCAGAATTGCAGATGCTGTTGAGTATATGCAAGTGTAACTACACAGAACTAAGGCTAGCTTAGCTTTATGCTCTTACCTGAAATGGCTACCTTAGAAGCCAGTGCTTCCTATTCAGTCAGTGGAGAAATATAGGGATGTCTGCACAGTATCCAAATTGTCATCTTGAAGTTTTTTTTCTCTCCTTCTCCATGGTCTGCAGAAAGCAACTAGTATCTTAGATGCCCCAGTTACGAGCAGAGAGTCAGACAGAATAAATGTTATCCCTCTGTTTCATTTCATGTTGTTGTTTGCTTTGCAGTATGATTATGAATATGATGAAAATGGCGAGCGAGTTGTTCTGGGGAAAGGAACTTACGGCATTGTATATGCAGGACGAGATTTGAGCAATCAAGTCAGAATTGCTATTAAAGAAATCCCAGAGAGAGACAGCAGGTATAGTAGCTGTGGCTGATTGCAAATTTTGTGTGTTATGTAATTTAATCAGTAACGTGATCAAGCAGTTTGCTGATGAAGGGCTACCTCTTTTACAAAGCTGCCGATAAATGACCTATCTGTGGTATATAGTGGTGTTCCCTCTCTTTGTAACTAGGCATTTCCAAGTTGAAGAATAGATTACAATCACAACTGAGAATTTAGATGTTTACTGGTTTTGGTACTAGTAGTTTATAATACTTTTTCTTTCAAAAATAAATACTGCTGAAATACAGAATCTCACTCAAACACCTGGTGATAAGCCCTATCTACTTAGACCTGCTCAGCATGTCCTTAAAAAAGAACTATTGAAAATAATGATTTGCAGAGTCCTTTAAAATTCTGAGCCTGAGTTGTTGATAAAGACATTTTCCTTTCTTGTTTGTGCATCATTTATTATGAAGCCCCTTAACATTGGAATAAAGAAGAAATCTGTTGTTTGTAACAACTGTGGTTAATAGAAAGATAGCCTGAATAGAACAGTAACTACTTTAAAGGAAAAAAATCCAGATTTTTATTGTCCAGTACACATTTTAAAAGACTTGTCAGTGGAAAAGGGTTCAGATTCAATGTGCAAAGCTACAGGAAAAGAGATTATTAAGAAGCTGTTAGTCTTTCACCTAGACTTTCAAAAATATGTACAGGCTTCCAGAACAAATTTCAAGTATTATTCTTTTAATGGCAAAGTAAGAAAGATTTATTAATTCATTTCTGATTAATTGTAACCTGATATTTTAGCACTTGAAAATAAATATATAATAAGAAAATTATTAATATCTGAAGTTAAGTCTTAGTATTTTCAACGTAAAGAGAACAGCTTTTGGATTTGTAAGAAATAATTAAGTTCTGAGTCAGAGCATGGCCAGAAATGCAATGATTTCTGTGCAAAAAGCAATGAGCCTTCTGTACTGCTATATGTTAAATATAAGCTACTGAATAATTTACTTAATCATCAGGAAATGTTAGACACTTTTCATTAACCAAATACTTTCCTTGTTCTCTGCAACAGTTGTTTTCCAGAGGGATTTTCAGATGCCCACTTTTTTTTTTCTTTTTTTCTTTTTTTCTTTTCCCTCCACTTTTAAGAGTTCAGCCTCCACTTATAGCTTGATGCTATTGTTAGGGTGAGCTGGTAACTGCCTGCCCGAGAAGGGAGTGGAGCTGATGGGCACATTTCCCCTAACAACTCTGATTGCATTCGGGCTTTGATTGCATTCCTGGCACTGGGACTCTGCTTGCTCCACGGAGAGCTGACTTCTGGGTTTGAAGCAGCAGAGAGCTACCCCTCCTCCCAATAAATAAATAAAATGAGTTTTCTGCCAGTTCATTAGAGGATGAGAATGTACCAGTGTTGGTGTGAAGTCTATGCCAAGAGCAGCCTGTTGACGGTGAAGATCACAGAATCACAGAATGTTAGA
>NW_010106214.1:2153-2955 GCF_000699245.1 Pterocles gutturalis | reverse complement strand
TGGGATGCTGTACCCCAGGAGGATGGCCATCCCGACCCCCAGCAGCAGGCTCTGTGTGGGGGCTGGGACAGCCCGTCTCTCCCGGAGCTGGCAGCAATGCCCGGCTGGGAGAGATCCCCCTGCCTGGCTGACCCTGTGTGTGAATCCCTCTCCTCCGGTTCCTTCCCTGAGGCATTAATCTTGCTGTTGGGTTGCAGTCCCTTCTCGGTTGTAGTGGACAGACTCCGGGACAGCCATCCTTTGGGAGTCCAGCCATGCGGCTGTGCCACCAGCCTGGCTCTGGGGAAGCACAGGAGAGTCACCTCCAGCTTCCACGGGCCACCTACTCTGCTGGACATCAGGTTTTCCCATCTACCTTGGTTCAGAGAGGCAGCAGTGTATTTCTGTGAGTGAGTTGATGGGAGAACCGTACAGATACCCTCAGTCTCTCCCAGCGGGAGCCTTGCTGCGTCACGGCAGGCTTACTCCATCCCGTTGCCTCTGAAGAGCCACGGAGGGGACAAGTGGGGATCACCCAGGAGTTGCTGGGCCTGGTTTCTGCCTGAGGGATCATCCCCATCAGATTATGTTCTGCAGGAGAGTCTAGCTGTCACCGCAGGTCTGGACATGGGGAGCTGAGCCCTGTTGCTGATTCTGCTGCCTCGTTACTGCATTAAATTAACTCAGTTAGAGCAGCTGTCCTTGCAGATGTGTCCTTGATGTCCTGGCTGTTGCTCTCCAGACCTTGAGTGTTGTTTTTCAGAGATGTCTGAGCCCTGCAGTTCTCACAACGCCTACAAGCGGGGCAGGTTCCAGCAACCTG
>NW_010106214.1:0-1919 GCF_000699245.1 Pterocles gutturalis | reverse complement strand
AGGCAAACACCCTCCAGCAGGCTTCCAGCCGAGAGCCGTGGAACATGTCCAGTGCCAGGGAAAATGAGCAGGAGCTGTCCTGGATGGCGGCAGCAGTCGAGGGCACTGTGACAGCTGCAAATGTTTTCAGCAGTAAGGCCAAAACACCCCAAGTCACCCTCCTCACAAGTCACAGGGGCCAGTTTCTGTCAGTCTCACCCAAAATTCCTCTTTGTCCCCAGATCTGACGGTGGCCTGCATGAGCACAGGATCAAAGACCCCATCCTGTAAGTTTCCCCACCTTCTTTTTTCTGAGCAATTTCCAGGGCTTGAGGGAAATCTCTAAAAGCAGGTGCATTGGGTTAGGGATGATGCCTTCATGGCTGCTGCAGGTGGTCAGCTCAACTCCAAGGTTATTTAAAACCAGAAAAAATACAAACGAACCTGATGAACTGCTGACTCCCAGACTGCCTCCCCAGGCACACAGCCACGCATCGCACACAGCCACGCATCGCACACTGGAGGCTGTGCCAGGCTCTAATCGAAGATCACGCCATCCTGCCAGGCTCTGCCTAAACCCTGTGGCTGAGGCTCTTTGCTCCTTCTGCCCCTGGAAGGGTCTTTCAGGAGCTGCTTGGGAGAGAATTTCAGTCTCGCTGTACCCCAGACCCATTTATCCCTCTTTGCACTGATCTGGTGGAGCAGCCCTGGCTGTCACATCCCGTGGGTTTTTCCACTGCTTCCATCCAGTGAGACAAACTTTTGGAAGGTGGCACCTTCACCAAGCTAAAGAGTGGATTTAGACAGGAAGAGAGAAGAAGGAACCAAATATACATCAAAAAAAGATGCTGAACCAGAGAATGCTGTGAGGCTGGCATCTCTGGATGTTCTGGCTGAGCTCTAGAGCAGCTCTGGTGATGGGGCCCAGGAAATGCAAAGCTGTGCAGGAGAAGGGAAGATAAGTGCCGTGGTCGGTTGTTACTAAGAATACAATTATCCATACGCTAACGATTGTCTGCCTGATAGGATTACCAATAAAGACAAACCGCAGTAAAGGATCATGGCTTCACTTCCTTCCTCCCACCCCAGGGATCTAATCCCCTCTTTGTTCATGTTTTGTTTTTAGCCAGTCAGTAGAAGTCTCTGCTCTCAGAGATATCTCCAAAGCCTTTTCCCTGGAGGAAACTTTGGGAGCGGATTCCCATGTCTGCTCCCCAACACACAGCTGGGGGAAAGCTCTGTGCTGGTTTCACCCTGCCAGGAATAGCTTAGGCCCTTCTAATTTCAGCCTGCTTTGTGAAAGGTTGGCTAATCCTCCCAGCAGTTTCAAGAGGCAGAAAATCCTTGGTGGCAGCGTCTGAAGGACCTGACGACCCCTTGGCCAGTCTCCTTGTGATGGCTTTTGGGCACATCCCGATTTTTAGGGACCCCAACAGCAAGGTGCCTGGGGGGAGGCTCCCACCGCCCAGCAGCTCTCGGCACCCACTTCCCTGGGGGAAGTTTTTGGTATGAATGTGCCTCTGGTGTCACCCACAGCTCCAGGGGAAGGGACAGTGACACTCTGAAGCCTGGCACAGATGCACTGCCAGATGCTCCTCAGCTTCCCCTGCCCTGCCAGCTCCCCCTGCTACCCAGCCAAGGGCTAACGAGGTGCAAATGCTCATTAAGCGTTACACGGGGGCCAGCTGCCACCCCAACCTGCACAGAGCTCCCCGCAGTGGTGTGAGCTCACCGAGCTGCGGGTCCCCGTCTGCCTGCAGCGAGCCCCCCAGGAGACAGGGACCTTGCCAGGCCAAGGGGTCAACAATGATGCAAGATGGGGCAGAACGGTCTGGGAATGACTTTCTGGGTACAGGGCAGTGTCTGGTGACAGATCCTCCTGTCCCCAGCCAGACACCCACATCGGGCACAGCTGGGATGCTGGCAGTGCAGCCTTTCCC
>NW_010106213.1:25903-38799 GCF_000699245.1 Pterocles gutturalis | reverse complement strand
TTTTTGGTTGGAAGGGCTCTTTTCTCAGAGAAAGGGCCCCGCGAACAGGAGCCAAAATAGCTGTTCACAGAGGGGCGGAACGTCCCCTGCCTTGTGCTCAGAAAGCCCTGATGAGATGTGTGCGGTAAATGGAAGTTAGTAACGGACATCACACGTTTCTCTGAATTGTAGCTGTGCTCGTTATTTCAGCTGCATGCGAGGGATGCATGCAGATGGGGGACACTGTTGTTGTTTTGTGAACCTCGGTGTTTCTCCCAAGCAGATGACGATTAACAGATCAGGGGAGGGAAATAAATATTTTTTTCTTAACGCATCCGTTGTATAAGGAAGTGAATGACAGACCTGTCCCTTCAAACAGTTTATCTTTTTTTTTTTTTTATGAAAATTAAATAGGAATAGCAGAAAGGGAAGGGAGTAATTCACATCCAGATACTTTAATTTTAATACAGCAAAGACTTTCATATGAATAAAATTTTGATTTTTAAAACTAATTAGTAAAAAAGCAGGTATTTGTCCATTTTTATGTGTTACTGCGTTACATCTGAGTAGGTTTGAATGAGGACCGTTCAGAAAAATTAAATATGACTTTATATATAAAGTATATATAATAGGCATCCATTCATGTAAAGGTATGCTTAAAAGAGCCTTACTGAGTTTTAAACACTCTTCAGTAAACTTACAGTGATTTTTATACAGTTTTCTGGGGTTTTACTTTGGACTTATTCCATACTTGCTTCTTAATACACTTGAGTTTTCTCCTGACTGAATATATATTTGGTATAGCTGTTCTTATTTTTCACTAAGTTATATAACAGATTTTAAAGCAAATAGATACTTTCTTGACATTAATACACAAATAATGTTTTGTGCCTATGTATAAAGTTTTGCTGCTGTGTATATATGCATAAAATATTGAAACCCAGTACCATAGTAGGGTTTGACTTGGAAATGTCAAGGTTATAATGCTGTAAACATCAGTCGTAAATGATTAATATAGTTTTCAGAGACAGGTTGTAGGATTGTGAGTACTTATTTTATTCTTGGTTTTATTTACCTTTTTTTTTGCATCTTTTAGAAATATGGATTTCCTTGCCTAATAGTTATGGACATTTGACCTAACTTTCAAGTTATTAACTAGGAAACAAATTAAGTATTTACTGCCCTTCTTGTGAAACAGAAAAAGACATGCTTCCTGTTGACTCTTTGAAAATATGTTTGAGTAATATTGCAATAAATTCAGAAAACAGTGTCTCATTGATGAGTGCATGGGAAGCAGAGGTGGCTTAAGCAAAAAGATGCTACAGTAGATGTCTGCAATTTGTTAAAATTATTTTCTGCTACTGTTTTTTTCCTTAAGTAGTTAATGATTTAAGGTCTAGATTTTTAAAATATAAAATAATATTCAATTTTAAAAAATCAATAAAAAAGGAAATTTGCTTTTTACATTACAGTCAACATCAGACAAAAAATAATGTCATCCCAGTCTTAGCTTTAAAAAAATTCTGTAGGAAAACCAAACTTCCAGTCTATTCTAGAGCATGAATTTTGTTACCTTCATGGAACAGCAGAAACTCACTTTTGAGTCCAGGTTCTAGATGAAAACATAGTAAGTTGAATTAGTGAACTACAGGTCTCATGGATATTGATTACTGAACAACAAATATGCTCTTTTAAATTTGTTTATGATGAAGAATAAGAGGAAGGTGACATAATAGCTTTCAGTCTGAGAATATTTGTGTTACCTAAGCTAAGTAAATGGATTCACTGAGATTTGGACACCATTTGCTAGCCTTTGTACAGAACTACTTAGTTAAAAAGATAAAGCCAATGGTGCTTGTTTCAAAAATAATATATTATGTAATATTAAAGTAATATTATCCTTTTTAAACATATTAAGCAGCAAGGTGAAATAAAGTTATATGTTGCATTGTGTAGAATTGCAACCTGTTTTTCTAATTCTGTATTGCAATTGTTCAGTTTACACACAAAATATTCTTACTTAGTCAAGCATGAGATTGCAGAGCACAGTGACATGTTCTCTTCTGTATGCACCAGTTCATGTATATAAAAAAAAAGGCATTCATGTTAAGGAATTTACTGTAATACTTGTAATGCTGTTGCCTTTGCTGGGCATGTTTAATAGATGTGAACTTCCAGTTCTGCTGATAAAGCACAACAGTAAACAGAATATATATACAGTTGTGTGTATATGAACATGCATACACACACTTTTTAAAGTGTATAAACTCACTTTTCTCTGTGGTCTTTCCAAATAGAAGTATAAATTATCCTTCTCCTCTTCCAAGTCAGTCATGTCTGTCAGCCTTCTACTTTCTCCCTTAATCTGCTGAAGTCTAATCCATAAAATCTGATTGCATTAAATACTCGAATTTTTTGGTAACACAGCTACTTTTTTGATTGACAGGAAATACAATAATAGAATATATTAAGTTGGAAGGGATCCATAAGGATCGTTAAGTTCACCTCCTTACTCCTTGCAGGACTACCTAAAACTAAACCATATGACCAAGAGTGTTGTTGAGACACTCCTTTAATTCTGACAGACTTGTTGCTGTGACCACTTCCCTGGGGAGCCTGTTCCAGTGACCGACCACCCTCTCGGTGAAATAACCTTTTCTTAATGCCCATCTGAACTTCCCCTACACAGCTTCATTCCATCTAGTCTCCTAATCCTGGTCAGCAGAAAGAGGAGTTCAGCACCTCCCCATCCACTACCCCCCTTGGGGAAGTTGTAGGCTGCCATGAGGTCACCACTCAAGTCTTTCTCTTCTCCAGACTGAGCAAACCGAGTGACCTCAGCTGCTCCTCTTAAGTCTTGCCATTGGGACCTTTCACCATCTTGGTTGGCCTCCTCTGGACACACTCTAATAGTTCGATATCCTTATATTGAGGTGGCCAAAAGCGCACACAGTGATCGAGGGACTGCACCAGTGCAGTGTAGAGTGGGACAGTTGCCTCCCTCAATCAGCTGGCTATGCTGTGCTTGAAGCACCCCAGAACACAGTTGGCCCTTCTGGCTGCCAGGGCACACTGTTGACTCATATTCAACTTGACAACAGCCCAAACCCCCAGATGTCTTTCTGCAGATCTGCTCTCCAGCCTCTTGGCCCCAGTTTGTACAAATAACCAGGATTACTCCATCCCAGGAGGAGAATCCAGCACTTGCTCTTGTTAAATTTCATATGGTTGGTGATTGCCCAGCTCTCTATTATGTCCAGATCTCTCTGTAAGGCCTCTCTACCTTCAAGGGCATCCACTGCTCCCTCTAGTATCATCACCAACCTTAATGTATATTCAGTTCCTGCATCTGGATCATTTATGAAAACATTGAAGAGCACTGGCCTAAAATTGAGCCCTGGGGAACCCCGCTGGTGACTGGCTGCCAGCCTGATGTAACCCCATTTGCTCTTTGCGCTTGACCATTCAGCCAATTGCTCACCCACCGTGTTACGGACTTGACTTGCTGTGTGCTGGACATTCTGTCCGGAAGGATACTGTGAGAGACAGTGTTAGAAGCTTTGCTGAAATCCAAACCCACCACATCTACTGGATTCCCTTGGTCATCTAGATGGGTGGCCTTGTCATAGGAGGAAATGAAGTTGATTAAGCAGGACTTTCCCCTTGTGAACCTGTGCTGGCTATGACCTATGACTGCATTGTCTCTCAAGTATTTTTCAGTAACTCCCAGAATAACCTCCGTAATTTTACCAGGCACTGAAGCGAGACCTACAGGCATGTAATCACCAGCATCTTTCTTCTTAGCCTTCTTGAAAATTGGGACAATATTTGACAGCTTCCAGTTGACTGGGACCTCTCCAGACTCCCAAAACTGTTGGTAAATGATGGAGTGGGGTCCCACGATGATGTTGGTCAGCTCTTTCAGTACCCTGCAATGAGTCCCATCAGGCTGCATGGACTTCTATGTATCCAGCTGGAGTAGCAAGTCTCAAACAAGCCTCAGTCTGGTATTTGTGCGTTTCTTTGGTCAAGGACATGGGCCATTTTGGAGCATTGCTCTTGACAATTTCATTTATTTTTGAAATACATTTCCCATTCTTGGATGATGCAATTTTGCATGTTAGCTTTGGATTTTTCGTTTTTCCTAATCCTCTGATATTTTGCTCTGTCAGAGTAACCCAAGAGGATTGTAGAAGTGGTGAATTTGATCAACTGATAATTTCCACCTTATAGGAAATTCCTTTGATAGCTCTGTTCCACTCTGATTCATTGTGTGACACCCTACCACTGACTTGAATGAAAAATGAGAAGGTTTTTGACCTACTAGGAGGTGAGAATGATGTCTCTGGCACCTTTAAATTTTGTGCTTCAGTGACTCTAGAGCAAAGTACAGGGCTATGCTATGGTGGTCTGAACTAGCATTATTAGGGAGAAGAGTTACTTCGTACCCATTACTACATTTTTCCTGTCATTATTGGCAGCAGAGTTTCCTTAAAAAAACTAAAAGGAAGTCTCAATTGCTGAATATAATTACTTACAGATTATATTAAATAAAAAGCATATTAATGTTAGAACAGTTTACTTAAAGTTCTTGTAAGCTTGCAAAATGTGGAGACGAAGAGCGAAACCATCTCAGGTTTTTTTAGAGCATGAAATAAAATGCAGGCTCTTTAAGGTGACTATTCAGTATTGCCAGCAACCTTCCTGGACACAGCGACTTTTCCCAGCAATTAGTATCTTAAGACTGGTTTTGAAGTAGCAGTTTCTGTTAGGGTCCTTTATATCTCAAATTCATTGGGAGGACTTTTTTTATGAATGCTGAGTTAAATCATACTGTGCTTTTTGGTAGGTTGTCACTTCATGTTTTATCTTCATTGGTCAAAGCCCTTCAGTTTCTTTAGTCACTGCTAATCAGACATCCCTTTAAGAAGGATGGATTTTGTGCCTTCTGAAAGGCTAGTTCCCTGGGAGGAAGTTTCTGTCTTGTGTATTAGAGCTTTCACACTTTATGCAAATAGCAGTAAATGCTACTTTGTTATTACTGTTATGTTCCGAAGAGGCTTGTTGTGAACTGTGAGTAGTTGACCTTCAGATTCAGTGTTAAAGGCATTGGAAACTCTTGGCACTGAAGAAGTTGTTTCCATATGGTCATCATCCCGATTTTAGCTACATGTCAGTGAGGATTCACTGGCATGGCAGGCAATATTTCTTTTAATTGGAAAACCATTAACGTGAATCATCTTCCAGTGGGTCAGAGGTGCTTGTTACTGGTGGCTGTTGTTTGTATTTACTTATTTTCTTACAAGAAAATATAAAATTTGACTTGATTGTACAGCTGTATACTGTTCTGCTCTCTGGAACGCTTTCCATTGAAACTTTAATCTGAAAATTGAAGGCACGTATTTGTGGACCTTGAATAAATCAGTAAACAAGTGTAAGTAATGTGCAGCTGGGAAAAGAGTTGGATTTTTTTTTAAATCCACTCATTTCACTCTGAATTTGTATTTGATCATCAAGATCTCAAAGAGACTAACAATTATGCTGCATCTGTCTGCTGTATTGGTTTAACCTTCCTGGTCACTGGTATCAAAAAACCCTTTCCTTCTAAGACTTAAAGACTGCTGTAGTTGGCTCAAAGACCCCTTTTATTCCACTTCATTACCAAGCTTTTTGGCCATCTCTTCTTCCCTGTCCCATAAACAGAGCTTTAATCTTGAGAAGAAGGATATGTGGAGACTCTTTGAGAATTTGTTGGTTTTTTTCCAACCAACTTTATATGAAAGATGTTCAGAAAGTAAGGGGTGATTGTAAAATCCTATGATTTCAGTGTTGTTTGGTTTTATAATTGACTTGTATGTATCATATTTTCCCTTTTGCTTACATTTTGAGAAAAGCAGGATGGCTGAATTGCAGATTTCTAATTTTACCAGATGAGTTCTGGTTTCTTCCTGAAGCTAAATTATTAACTTAGGTATTGTAAGGAAAAGTTATAGGTGAATATGAAATGACTTGGAAAATATTGGTTAGATAGGATCAAAAAGTCAACAGCAACAGAAAATAATATTACAGCCACAGACTGTGTAAGACAATTAGTTTGTGTGCTAAGAGTTGTTACTGCATGAGGGTCTCCATGTGGATTTGCCACTTCAGTGTAGAATAGGGTGGCTTTACTGGGGCCTCGTTGTCAGCTACAGTGCTGTTTTCTCACAAAGTCTGAGGAAAAACTTGTGGAGTTTTGAATACCTGTGTATGGTCCTGATTTGTCTAGAGATCTGAATTCCCATGTTGGGAATGGAGAATTGCTGTCACTCTTTAACAGGAGCTCCTCTGTTTGCCGTTTGCAAAACTTCCAGTGGTTACTGAGTTTTCTCAAGTGGGAATACTCAGAGGCCATTAAGGAGGTAAGAAAGAGGCCTCCTGCAAGCCCACATGTGCAGAAGGACTCTGAGAAAGCACACTTGGTGATGATGCCGGCATTTGAATATGCAAGCGCATGAGAGCATATACTGCATTGCGTTCCGTCTGTAGAATATTCCCTTAAACTTTTGTCCCTTTGTCGTGTGTTGCTTTTAACAGCCTGAAAATACTTACATTTAAATTTACAAAATGTGTTGTTCAAGAAAGTATGTATTTGTTACCTTTCTGTCGGCTATTTAAATAGACTTTGTCGAGAAGATGAAGTATGGTTTATTTTTCTCGCAGTTTTTCCACAAGATGGAGACGAGCTTTTATAGATGACTTGATGTTTGAAATCTGAAACTGGTTTGCAGGGTGTGACAGGTCCTTTGCCTTGCATAGGTACTCCAGTATGCCAGCCACTCATACAGCTTAGAGTTCTTTTTCGGCTTACTAGGAGAGCAGTGATGTCTGTAATCAGATTCTTAGTCCCAGTCTTGCTTTTTTTGTTACGCTTGTCGCCCGGTTGAAGTCTGTGTTTCAGAGAATCCTTCAAAATTGCATTTGTAGTGGTAAGCCTTCAAATCTGTCTGTAAGAGGATTTTTGAATGGTTAAATATCAAAACGCTTTATTGAGCAACAGCTGGATTTTTGCAGAATGAGTTGTTTGAGAGCAAGGAGGCCCAAACTTGCAGCAGGTGTTGAAAGTCCTGGTGTGTAGTGCTGTTTGCTTCTGGAGTGGTCTTGGAGGCTAGAACATACAGGTGTTTCTTAAATGTTGTTATATCCTGCAGTGACTGCAGTATAGATGAGGTCTTTGAGCTAAAACACACACAGCCTTATTAAATTGTGATCTGCACAATTATTCCATAACATCTTATTTTGATAAGTTATTGATTTCTGTTCTCTCCTCCATCACCACCCCCCTGAGAAAATCTGAACCCTTAGAGGAATGTTTTGTAGCCTTTTGTTTGATTTTTCACTGTAGCTTTCTGAATAGGTCATTTTTATGAGATGGTTTTGGTTGGTTGTTACTCTGTTGGGAGGTGGATGTTACTGTGTCCCTACAAAGGAAAACAAAAATGGCAGAAAGGTCTGAATACGATTTAGATATTTATTTCCTTTTTGAGTTTTCTTGCTGTCCTAAAGAAACTGGATTGTAGTAACCTTGAATGAGAGATGTAGGAGTTGCTTTTTTACATCAGTGCTTTGTAACCCTGGGAAGAAGACTATGACCCTACCTCAATTCAGCTTGAGAAAAGGTTAGCAGAAAAAAATCAAACAAAAGGAACAAAAACAGAACAAGGCTTTTCTGTTTTAAGAAAGACTTATGAAGTCTGAAGGGGAGGTTTAGGAGGCCCACTTCATAAAAGGAGAGGACTCAATCACTGTGAAAGCTTTTAAAATTTTAGATCTTTTGGTTCTTAATCATCTCCCTTGATGTAGATGCAGCATTGATCTGTTTTCAGCAGAGGTAGTTTCCTTATAGAGAATTTCTCCTCTGTGATCATCAGAAAACACTTCGTACCGAGATGTCTTTTTAGTGCTTTATTCGCAGCAGTGTTCTGATGTTAGTATTTTTTAACATATTTTCCACATAGCTTTTGTGATTGAAATCCAGGAAATACCAAGGGGAGAATATCATAAAAAATACACTTGTCAGAGCTGACTCTATAGATGTTGAAATTTATAAGGATTATTTATGAGGCCTGGAACTGCCTGGAGTAGAATTGTGTTCTTGAGTTAGAAATGAAAACAAAAAAGGAAACAAACCAGGAGATGTTATAAGTCTTTAACAGTCTGGACTACAGAAATTTCAGTGGAAGCTTCAGCCATTAGGGTTGTAACACTGACATATGTGTTTAAAAATGAACAAAACCAACCCCAAACAACAATAAAAAACCCAAAGGACTCTCCTCCCAGCCACCCCACACAGACCCCCTTCCACCCTCCCCGCAACAAACCAAAACAAACAAAGAAACCCCATGACCATAAAATTTTTTTTTTTTTACTGTGCACGAAGTCTAGCTCTTCAGAATATGTAAGACTAAAAGTTGTATGGAAACATTTCTGCTCATTACCGGGAAAGTCATAACTCACAGTCTCCTCTGATGCTGGAAAATGTGCTGAACCAAGACCTTAATGTAGCTCAGAAGCCATTCTGTACAATTATTTCCCTTCTGAATGTGTACGCTTGAAACTGTGAAGACATTGGTGGCTTCAAAGAAAATAAATGGGCCAAAGAAATGTAGTCATCTTGCAATGTTTTTTTAAAGTACACGAAGTTGACTTTCATATTTATGTCTCTCCCACGCCCTGTTTATTTTTTGCCTCCTGGGCGTGTGTATTTTCACTGAATTTTCCACCATAAATGTTTCTGACTGCCATTCTAAAGTTGTCTGGCTGTCCAGATATTTTACCCCAGGTGTTACCTTTATGGTAACCAGAAACATACCAGTATGCCTGCCTCAGACTGTTATTGGTTCATTTATACAGTTAATATGATGAAATAATATATCTGAAACTTCTGAGCTTGTAGTTAAATACTGAAGTCTGATTAATTCCGTGCAACGACTTTGGGAGTACCTGCTTGGAATTTGAGGGACTGCAAGATGGCTTGAACTGCTTCTGGGACTTCCAGAAAGTTGACAAGTGTTTCTGTTTCAGTTGAGGGAGGGTCAGGATGAAACAGTTTATGAAGTATATTTTCCATGAGTTACTACTTTGCTAGAAGACAGATGGTCTTTTCAAATGGTAATTGCTGATGTTCCAGCAATATCCTATTGCATTCTCTGAAGATTTCTGCTTCCTTCATATGAAGAAATAAAATGCTTATATAAAGGTTACAAGCCTTGACTAGGTAATACATTTTTTAAAGCAGGCTTGTTTGGTTTTTGATCAAGGTTACCATGTTTATGTATTGTGCTTTCTGACAGGTCTGTTGGTATACTTTCTAATGGGAAAGCAAATTACAAATTGTCTTCCTTCTTCTGGCTGAATAGTGAATTCCTCCTTCCTCCTTTGGTGTTATCCCATACTACTATGCCAAACTAAGGCATGAAAAATGACTGGGGTTGTTGTTTGACTTTGCTAAACAAGGATTATTTGGAGGAAAAAAAGATGAACTATAAATTATTTACTTGACTATGCTACTTACAATAGTAATTTGGAATGTACTGGTCAATGTTGTTTACCAAGATAATAAAAGAAAATTAGCTTTGTTGATTTGGAATTTTGTCTTCAGTAAGTTTCCATTAAGTGGAGGAGATGCTATACTATGCTTTTTTCAGTGACATAGTAAGCAGGCTTATTAGTAGATTTCTGTTCTCTTGCCTTTTGGCTAACTTTTCCAGGAAGTCTAAAACCTATATTTTTATTAAAGAGTAATATTTAAAAATACACACATACTTCTATTTAAGGTGACTAATTGTTTTTTCCTTTTATCTTGCAGCAACGCACCCCTTGCTTTTTCCTCCAAAGTATGTTATATTAAGTTTCGTGAAGCATCGAGTGTTGGTGTGGCCCAGCATCTAACTAACACGGTTTTTATTGACAGAGCTTTGATAGTTGTGCCCTGCGCAGAAGGTTGGTATTGTAGGCATTCTTCCTTAATGTTGGTCATTGTCATGTCTGCTAATTGTTTTAAGCTTTCCATGTACAGAGGTGGTGCTCTGTTGTTATTTATTTTATTTTATTGCTTTTTGAAAAAAAGACTTGAAACAAATTTGAAAATTGAATGAAGAAACCCAATTATACAGAAATAAAAGAAAGTTGATTTAAATTAGGATAATTCCGTTTTCCACAATTACATATTTTGAGGGAAAAGAAAATAATTCCCTTCAATGTGGTGTGTGTTAGCAAGCTTATTTTCACAGAGTTCTCACTGAAGTCAATGGAGCACTGAAAAATTAGGCAGTTTATTGGCACCGATAACATTGCAGCTTGGATCTTAATGTATCACCTTTGGTATGATGGGGTTTTTGTTGGTTGTTTTGGTTTTTTTTGTAAAGACAGATTATTTGTCCATTTTCTTTAGACTGAATCCCACTTTTGTCTTAAACACACGTGATATACGCATTTGACCATTTTAGATTTATCTAATTAAAATATTTAGCATTCGTGGTGATAATTACTGTTCCAATATAAATATTTACCAGCTAGTTTAATTTAAAAATTTTTTTTTCTTTGCTTGTTACTGTGGAAGATACTACTTTGTGTGCCATAAAAAGGCTTTCTGATGTGTACTGGTACTCCTTTCTTGTTTTAAGTATCTCTTTAAAAATGCGATGATCTGAACAGAATGCTTCCAGTGAAAAACATTTTAAAAACTCTTAATAAAATGAAATGTTCGGTGAATACTAAATCTACAAGTCTTCCTTTAACTATCTTTCAGGCCATCATTTTACATATGCGTTGAATACAAGGTAGTTCTTATTGTTACCGTATAGTACCCTAGATCTGAATACAATTGTATGAAGCCTCGCTCTACATTAGGCATATCACTGGAGTTAGGCAGAGCCCCATTGACTTCATTGGGATCATTGTGGAACTGAGCATCTGCCCATTTGGGTCTGGACTTTTTGCTTTTTTGGGGGTGGGAACATTCAGTCTGGTGGAGTGAACCTAGCTTCACTTTGAACATGGTAGCTGTTTTGCCGTGAACAATATTTAGAATGGTTGAACCATAAACGGCAACACATCCAGAAATACCTCCTATTAACATAACTTTTATAACTGTGGGAGTCAGGTTTTGGTTCAAAAAATACTGTTGACTTCATGGAGTTTGTTAACAGTGGTCCCAGAGTACCATTTTTGGCATGCTTGCCACATCATGATCTGGATAGTATGAGACTAGTGCTGCTTTAATAATGATCTGGGATGTTCCTAGCAAACCCTGACAAGTCTCCAAAATTTCATAGACTTTCACCAAAATACTTTCACCAAAGGCTAGACTGACTGACAATATACTGCCTATTCTTGTAGCTTTCTTCATAGGGACAAATGGCACATATATTTGTCTTTGTGAAGCCTAGATTTTTAGTTGCTTTTGTGCTTTGTTTTGGGGGCTTTCTGGTTTTATTTTTTGAACTTGTTCTTAAACAACAAAGAGGATATTGCTGTATCCACTTGAAGCTCTGTAGAGACTAATGATGAGACCAGAGTCCTTACTGAAAAATTGCCCCTAAATAATTGACTACCGATTATTCAGGATCTTAGTTTTACATTTCATCAAAAAGACCTTAACACTGGTTCAGTACTGCCAGAGAGGGAAGATGGCCGCCTAATGAATGAACAGCACTTCCTGGTGTTTTTTCTTGTGATGAGGTCACTGCCTGAGGTGATCTGGCAACAGGCAGGTAAACCTACATTTTCCTGTCTCTCTTGATGGTAAACAATGAATGAAAGAATAAAATCAAAGTTCTGACAAATCCTGTTCCAGCCTCATTTGTAGCTGACTTACTGGGTATTTCTGAGAAAACATATTAGAGAAAAACTGTCACTGTTCAAAATAATTCTGGACCCCGCAGAGATTTATGCATAATTAGGTGAACAAGTGATTGGGTTGTGAGATCAAATTTTTTTTGGTGTCAGAATGCTGTTTCCATGTAACTTTCTAACAGAACCACTAATTTTAATTTATAAAGATGTGAATTTATGTAGGTTTAACTTTCAGAGGAATTTATTGTGTGGGATAAATATGGCTTTGGAGACCACAGTGCAAGATTTTTGACTCACTATGTATCATATGATGCATTGTTCATGTAGTCAGTGGAGTATGTCACGGGCTTTAAAAGTAGTAATAGCTATATTCTACCAGGAGGTAAAATGATATTCTTGGCCAACGGTGCCAGTAATAAAACATCTAATGCGCCGAATCGAACATAGAGGAGAAGTAAAATCGAGCTATGAAATCTTGATTTTAAAAACCAGAATAAAATCTGAGATTTGGAGTGTATTTAAACAGTGGTAAACCAAGGGAATATGAATCAGTACACAATGAAAACAATGTTAAATTCGTGACATTTAGTAAACAATTAGCAAAAGTGTAGTTGTAAATGAAGTAACATTATTAAGTTGTTGAAATATGACTTTTTTGTGTGTATTGGTAGGTTTTTCTTTCAAAAAAGTTATACTTTGAGAACACAAAGGTTGAAAGATAAACAAAGATGCCACCCTAATCATTCTAAATTTTATGTCCACATTATCTGGTAGATGGATTTTGACTATTAATTTGGTTTTGTATGTTTTCTCTGTGTGATATTTGTGCATTATTAGATGACTAGACTGGCCAAGGCAGACCTGTTACACTTGCCTGAGTTAGGCCTTGTTTGCCATGCCACTAAACCTGCCGCCAAGTGAAACCTTCATGGGGGAAATGAGATCGAAGTCTGGCCTGCTGAAGATGGACGCCCTGTCTCTGTTTTTATTTTATTTTGCTTTCTTTCCTTTGTTTCTTTTATTTTTATTTTTATTTTATTTTATTTTGTCCCTTTTTTGTTTTGTTCTGTTAAATCTCTTTC